>NC_056740.1:297895308-297997184 GCF_019279795.1 Protopterus annectens
TCAGGTTGTGATGAAAGCAAAAGAACAATTGGCCACAGTAATACATTTCAACTTGTTCCTGTTATTATGCACAGTTGCCACCAATATCAATCCATTACAAGGCTCACTTCATGGTAGTTACCTAACAGTTATCTATAATCATCCACAGATTCTCAAGCCAAACAGATAGCTGCTTCTGGCAATCATCAGTGATGAGTGATCACCAAAAGCAAAGACAGTGATTTACTTCCACTTGCTGCTACAGTCACCACAAATCCATACCCTGACTTTTATAAAAATTAAAGCAAATATGGTTAGATTGTGCTGTGGGCAGTGGGTACCATTACCAATGTTCAGATCTCAACTGCTTCACAATCATCAACAAAATGCTCCAGTTCAAGGCAGTAGTCTGTGTCACTTGAGGGTATGAGGACAACACTGTATGCAATAAAAATAAATAATGGAACGAATGTGCTGTGGTCAGTGGTTATTATTTCAAAATTTGTGAAACCACTGTGACTTGATAAAAACTGTCTGAACTTTATTATGAAATGCTTTTAGTAACTTCCTGCACAGTAATCTGACATGGGCTAATTACCCATGTCCTGTTGCTATGCTAGCGGTATGTAGATATGCAGACATAGTATGATTAATATAACTTCTCACTTCTGGGTTATAATTTTCACTGATTTAAATGGGAAGCTGAGGAGTATTTATATGGCAAGTACAAGTACTGTACAAGCCAAGCTTGTGTATGGAACTTTAAGCTTTTCTTCTCTTTTCATATATTAAAATTAGTTTTGTGCCAATTTTAATTAAAAAAAAATAAAAACATATATAGTAACAGGGTATTACTTTATTGCCAAATTATTTTAACATATGTACATACATTTATTTATGTATGTATATGTGTATTTCATTCCTATTTTGTACTCATATTTTACAAATTCTTCCCATCTTAATGTTTACAATTTCATTGCTGACTGTGTCTGCCATACATATTTTAAGTACCCTATTCTGTTTCGTGAAGTATTTGAAAACACCCCATGCCATTATATCCCATTTTGTTAACCAAAGAACATTGCTTCTGGAGCATTGAGCTGAGGTGTGTTTATCTTTGATAAGCCGTGTTGAACGAGATGGCATAACACAAGGTTGCATTACCATAAAGGAGTAAGAGACATGTTCGTGTCTCAACAGGGACTTACGTTCTTTTCTAATACCAAACTGCAGTACAGTATAACCGGGTTCTACATTTATGACTGGACCATTCTTCAGATCAGACATTAAACCAAGGTTCCAATCTGCCTGAGTTGGTGGTAACTAAAATGGATGTTAAAGAGCCCCCCCCCCGGTACCTACTGAAAACAGTGGGAGACGTTCCCTGATTCCACCTGATTCCATGGTCAATATTCCTCAAGTCATGTGAATACCACCTTGGGTCTCCCCCTTAAAAGAAGCTGCTGGTCTAGTGGGAATAACTCAGTCAGCAGTGCATCGATCAATCAGTCAACCAAGCAAGTAATAACATTAAAAAATACATTCTCTTTTTCTACATGATTGTGTGAACTGAGAGTTAGTATACAGGTGGAGGGTGGCTTGCCTTCTACATTTTTTCCTGTATAGGAATGCTTTGCTTGCCAGCTTTCATAGACTTTACCAGAATACCAGCATTTGGTTCTGATATTGGAAAGCTAGTGCATTACTGAGTCCTTTTCATTGAGATGGAATTTGATGAGTGGAATCATATTAATGCAAGGTAAATCCACAGATTTCTGTATTCACCAACACTAAAGAACCATTTTTGTAAATCGTTTTTGTTATGTTTGAATAGAGCATAACTGAGTTATTCAAGCATTATATTATGTATAATTGCTGTACAATGAGAAGTTTCATTTAAATGTCTCTGACACTATTTGTAACAGCTTTTAGAACATGCAGCTTTTAATGCATATGCCCCTTAATGATTTTAAAATTAAAAAAAAAAAAAAAAAAAAAAAAGACATAACTGCAGTAGAACATCCTGATGACATAAAATCCTGTGTTCTTCCCCTCACAAACTGAAAAGGCAAGCAGGTGAGTTATTTCTTACTCAAAAAGCCTCACCAGAGGTAAAGATTACAGGAGAAGTGGAGACAAAGTGGCAAATGTAAAAGTTAAAAAAAAAGAATGATTTGGGGTGGAAAGAAACAGGAATGTTAAAGCACATATTACTTACCTCATTTTCAATTCGAAAGTAATTGTGTGCATATGTTTATTAAATGACACTGGTAAAAGGCTGCCTAATGCAGAGTTTCTTTATCAGTAGTGGAATAACATAGCTGTCTTTCAAAATGTCCCATGCAACAGGTCAAACACATAGGTAAGAATAGGCAGCTCAGCTCTGCTTCTTGTATAACACTGCTGAGAAGTTTCTTCTATGGCCAAAGAAAGAGGAGAAGTGACTTTTTGTGGCAGTCAAGATATCAATCCTTGCTTCAGTATCCATCCTCACCACTTTTTCTATTTCTGGCTGCATGCAATCTCTAGATATCAGCACAAAGAGAATGCATTTGTAACATCTACCTGAAAATGGAAAGCTTGTACTCTGTAAAAACAAAAATATTATAAAAATCACAAGCCTTTTCACCAAGTTCCCTACATTCTATCTTTCACTATCTTTCTCTCTCTCTCTCTCTCTCTCTATATATATATATATATATATATATATATATATATATATATATATTAATGTTTAGGAAATGAACACCTATTGGTTTTAGGTTTTACCTGTCAACTGACAGATTTTCGCAGAATGTCCAGATTTTGTGTCATATTTTTGGTCTGTTCCTCATAAAAAATGTGTTGTTTTTGACAAATCACTAGGATTATATAAGGATTAAAGTCACTAAATAATGACATGCATTTGAAGTTTAGACTTCATATCCTTTGGAAAATTCAAGGTAACAAAACATTTTATTCTAACAACTTTCTAAGTTTATGAGTAATATTTAAAATGTGTCCCTGTTTTTGGGCCTTTGCCCCCGTTATGTCAGGTTTTGTCCAGATTTCTTGCACTAAGAGGTTGAGAGGTACGGGAGACATGAAGAGCCATACTATTCTATCAAAAATATTCCATCAAGTTTCTAAACTCTATGTGACAGTTCTACTGTAATGCAAGCAAGAAAAATAGTCATGGTTTTATAGAGCTCTTACAGATGCACTGGTTACATGTACCATCAAATAAAATAAAGTTGTTATTTAAATTTCTTTGCCATTAGCATGTCTGTAAAAAGTAAAATAACCACTCACGAGCAGAAACATTTCTATTAAAGCTTTTTTAAAACTTATTCATAAGGAGAAAAGGTGATTGTGCCTCTTTAATATCAGCTGCTGTATTTTGTTCAGCCTGCTTGACAGGTAAAAGATTAACCAGGAACGAGGAAGTTATGGAAAAAAAAAAGGGAAGAAAAAGCTTTAGTCGTGGATTTCAGCATTTAGATCACTGACATTTCATGATGTATAGTCGTATAAGCGAAGAGATGTTTTTCTGCAATTGCCTCATCGCTACCTGAATTTTCAGTAGTCTGTGGTTAAGCTGGAAAATATAACTGGTCACTGAATGTTTCTGAACGTATGGAATGTTAGCTACATGAGGTATGTATGCACTGATTTATACCTATATTTTGTTCTTGTTAGGAGTATGTTAAAATCAGCTTGTAAAAGAAGTCATGAGATGAAAAATATCACTTGTGAGTTTATCTGTAAATTTTGATTAAGACATGCTTGAACCTGATGCTTGCTGGAACCTGTAACTTTTGCCTTTCTCTACTCAAGTTACTCTCACTAACTGTTAAAGTTTCCCTAAGGATTTTCTCTTGGACAAACTGGCAAAAGAATGACATATTAGGAGTAGGTTTACATATGAAACCTTGAATACTTTTTGGCTAAAAACTGCACAGTGACTGGAAACTTCATGTCTCTGATTTCTGTTTTGCAATTGCGTTGCCCCTCCCCCCAGTTTTCATAATACAGCAGTACATAATGAGATAATAATGCTTCCTTGATTCTGCACTCAATGACATACCAGTATTCAGGGTTAAAGGGAGATTTTCTGACATATGAACATTCCACTTTACTGACTTGTAGCAGGTAGCAGTTTAGAAAAGGAAACAAAACCATGGTCTCAGAGAAAGAGCAACCTCTGTGGATTAAAGCTCCTCTCCCATAACCCACTAATGAGTGCACTGCATTCATTCATTCTCAAACCCAGTCTCTGACATGGCGGATGGTAGTGCCAGGCTTCACAACTGCTTTTGTTTAAAATAAAGTAAAGCTTGCATTTTCATTTTATATCTGCAGAATTATTTTCAAAATGTATTATTGCTATTAATAATAATAATAATAATAATAATAATAATGAGATTCATATATTCTGCCATCTCAGTGTTCCACAGTGATAACATATGACCTCATGGCTGCATAAATTTCCTTTAATATCAAATAGATAATTTTGTCTGTGCCACACAGAGGGGTGAAGTCCCAGCTGTGCCCCTGATAAACAGGACTCAGTTAGTGGCTTAGGTGCTGGAACATGATGGTGTGTGGTAGGGGTTAACAAGTGATATGCCCGTTTTCAAATCCCACAGGATGCAGTGTGGAAACATCCTCTGGTTTACTCATATAATATGGAGAAAAAGGCCCATCCTTGGCTACAAAAAACAGTTACAGTAGTGGAGCAGGGTAAATGAGGAATGTTTCACTAATGGGAAAGGCATGCTTCTTCAATGTACATGTCCTGCGCAACTCCATGAGATGACACACTACAGCACAACATGGATGGTAGTGCTTACCCTTGCAATAGCCCACTCTGCTTCTGTCCCATGAAGGCAGCATTGTGATGCTATGGTCTTCTCCACTGTCTGTCTCTCAGCCTCAATGATCCAGCTAATTGAATCACCAGTTAAGGCGGGGGAAGAGGAAGCCCAAGTCAGCAGCCACCTTTAAAAAAGGAAGGGGAACTGCCTGGCAGACATAGTTAAAGATGATCATTGCACTGTTGGTCGAGCAGTTTACGTGTTAGAATCTAATGCTGCAGTGAGTTTCACTACAATGTATAGTATTGTACAAGCCAGTGGTGTGCTCAATGTATAGTATTGTACAAGCCAGTGGTGTGCTTAGTGTATAGTATTGTACAAGCCGGTGGTGTGCTCAATGTATAATATTGTACAAGCCAGTGGTGTGCTTAGTGTATAGTATTGTACAAGCCAGTGGTGTGCTCAATGTATAGTATTGTACAAGCCAGTGGTGTGCTCAATGTATAGTATTGTACAAGCCAGTGGTGTGCTCAGTGTATAGTATTGTACAAGCCAGTGGTGTGATCAGTGTATAGTATTGTACATGCCAGTGGTGTGCTCAATGTATAATATTGTACAAGCCAGTGGTGTGCTTAATGTGTAGTATTGTACAAGCCAGTGGTGTGCTCAGTGTATAGTATTGTACAAGCCAGTGGTGTGCTCAATGTATAGTATTGTACAAGCCAGTGGTGTGCTCAATGTATAGTATTGTACAAGCCAGTGGTGTGCTCAGTGTATAGTATTGTACAAGCCAGTGGTGTGCTCAATGTATAGTATTGTACAAGTCAGTGGTGTGCTCAATGTATAGTATTGTACAAGCCAGTGGTGTGCTCAGTGTATAGTATTGTACAAGCCAGTGGTGTGCTCAGTGTATAGTATTGAACAAGCCAGTGGTGTGCTCAGTGTATAGTATTGTACAAGCCAGTGGTGTGCTCAGTGTATAGTATTGTACAAGCCAGTGGTGTGCTCAGTGTATAGTATTGTACAAGCCAGTGGTGTGCTCAATGTATAGTATTGTACAAGCCAGTGGTGTGCTCAGTGTATAGTATTGTACAAGCCAGTGGTGTGCTCAGTGTATAGTATTGTACAAGCCAGTGGTGTGCTTAATGTATAGTATTGTACAAGCCAGTGGTGTGCTCAGTGTATAGTATTGTACAAGCCAGTGGTGTGCTCAATGTATAGTATTGTACAAGCCAGTGGTGTGCACAATGTATAGTATTGTACAAACCAGTGGTGTGCTCAGTGTATAGTATTGTACAAGCCAGTGGTGTGCTCAGTGTATAGTATTGTACAAGCCAGTGGTGTGCTCATTGTATAGTATTGTACAAGCCAGTGGTGTGCTCAGTGTATAGTATTGTACAAGCCAGTGGTGTGCTCAGTGTATAGTATTGTACAAGCCAGTGGTGTGCTCAGTGTATAGTATTGTACAAGCCAGTGGTGTGCTCAGTGTATAGTATTGTACAAGCCAGTGGTGTGCTCAGTGTATAGTATTGTACAAGCCAGTGGTGTGCTCAGTGTATAGTATTGTACAAGCCAGTGGTGTGCTCAGTGTATAGTATTGTACAAGCCAGTGGTGTGCTCAGTGTATAGTATTGTACAAGCCAGTGGTGTGCTCAGTGTATAGTATTGTACAAGCCAGTGGTGTGCTCAGTGTATAGTATTGTACAAGCCAGTGGTGTGCTCAGTGTATAGTATTGTACAAGCCAGTGGTGTGCTCAATGTATAGTATTGTACAAGCCAGTGGTGTGCTCAATGTATAGTATTGTACAAGCCAGTGGTGTGCTCAATGTATAGTATTGTACAAGCCAGTGGTGTTCTCAATGTATAGTATTGTACAAGCCAGTGGTGTGTTTTTCATTCCCCACACTTTTCTTCACTGTGGTGCAACCATGGAGGTGGTATATATAATTTCAGGAGGTGTGGTGGGCTTTTCCCCATGCAAAAAATATTTTCCTATGTATTTTTAGTTTTTTTTGCTCATCATTTTCAGTGTTTAATTTTTGAGGAAAGGTGAGCTAAAAAAGATCATTGATAGCTTGCAGATATGTCTCACTACTATTAGAGGAAAAAAGAATAGTGGCAAATAGTAACACATTTTATTAGTCCAGTAAGGGATGCATGGAAATAGACAATGTCACTTTTTTTGCAACTGAATATATGCATTTCATATCTGTGCTCCAGCACTGTGCTGCAAGATTAAGCCAAAGACCGGTCTGATGAAGTTGGGACACGGATCCCTATGAAAGTGCTAACAATAAAAAGCTTTTTTATTTATATGCTGGCTTGTGATTGAAGAGGTACCAACATTTTTATACATTTGCTGTCTTGGTTTTGACAGTAGCAGAAGACCAATACAATAAACATGGAGCATTTTCTTTATTTTTTTACACAAAAACAGTGCATTTGAAACTATTAATTGAGGTGTCAGTAATTTTCTGGAGAAGACCCTAGGGCAAATTTTTAATTGTTTTCATATTATTAATTATCTGATTCAACACTCCACATACAGCACTAAACTTCAGTTTACACTGGGGTTAATAAAGATATTATAAGTGTGAAATGTGAATACTGTAGAGAGGGACAGCTTCCACTTCTGTGATGTTAGAGTGGACCAGACACTGCACTGTGTGTTTGTGTGTGTGTGTGTGTGTGTGTGTGTGTGTGTGTGTGTGTGTGTGTGTGTGTGTGTGTGTGTGTGTATACTTGCGTGTGTGTATACATGTGTGGATCTATGTGTGGATCTACACATGTGCGCATGTGTGAGCATGTATGTATGTCTATATGAGCCTGCATGTGTGTGCTCATGTGTCCATGTACATGTAAATGTGCCTGTGTGTCCTTGTGCATATGTGACTAGTAGAATAATGTTTCAGATTAATGACTGACAGCACAGCAAAATGTATGCTTACCAGTGTGTATGTGTGTGCATGTACATGTGCACACTCAAGTGTCTGTATATGTGTGATTGTGTGTCTGCCTGTTTGTGCACGTGTGCAACAAGCAGATAGTGTTTTTGATTTATGACTGACAGCACCGTAATATTAATCCCTATGTTTAGGCCTGCAGAAAATGAAAGTCTGGATTCAAAGCACAGGTCTGTAATAGATAAAACACCAGTTTCAGTGCATTAAATGTCTCACTGGAGGCTGGCATAATCTGATTATGAAGAAGTGATTAAAGTATTTTGCATTATTTATTTATTTACTTTTGGTGACCAGGTTAGTACCAGTAGGCATGGCTTGGCTAATTTTTAGGGGAGATCTAGTGTGTTATTTATATTAAATAGGTGAAAATTGTCCAGAATAATGGGAAAATTCACCCTACTGCATTGTTTGTAATATGGTAGCAGGGACTAGGTGGTGCAGTAGTTAGCATTGTTGCCTCACAGCAAGAGGCTTTCTGGTTCAATTCTTGGCTGGGGTGCCTTCTGTGTACAGGTTGCATGTCCTCCATGCATTTGTGTGGGTTTCCTCAGGGTGCTCCGGTTTCCTCCTCATTCCAAAGACATAGGGTGATATTAGGCTATTGGCCCAGAGGCCCTTATAAGCCTAGCCAAGAATTTTGCCCATGTTCTCACAAAGTCAGCACCAGTTTCCCCTGCCCAGCAGGGATACAAGTGGGATCCCAGAGGTGTATTTTCTGTTTCCCATCCAGCTGTCCAGGTTCCTCTTAAAGAGGGCTAGAGAGGTACTCTGCTTGACATGGAGAGGGAGTCTATTCCACAGGTGGGGGTGTCTTTGGGACATAAATCTATCCCAGACAAACAAAACAAGCCCTTGCAAGTACGTCAAGTGCATGGCCCCAAAAAGGAACAGTTCAATGAAGAAATCAAAAGGCCAGCACAGAATGATGTCTATGAAAAGCTCAAAATTTAATATAACATTTTTGCCTAATTTAACATGTTACATTAAATTTTGAGCTTTTCGTAGACATCACTGTGTGCTGCCCTTTTGATTTCTTCACACAAATCTATCCCACAACTTATGGATGTGAAGCAACTCCTTCGCGTGCAATGTAAAGAAATTACAACTTCTGTCTGGCTGGTAGAACTTGTATGGTCAGAACAACTTTATTGCATTTTATTATTTAGTTGGATATTGCTGCTATAATTTTTGTCATAGAAATTGATTTAAGTTCCTTTGAATTCTTTGCTACTGACTTTGTGTAAGTTTTCCTGTGCAATATTTTATTAAATTAAAGCTGAATATGGATTCCTTAAATGAGTATGCAATTAATGATTTGCTAATGCACAAGTATCTTGTACAGTGTAATTAATGCTATGCATATTTAAAGGTAACAGCTGCTAACACTGGTGATCTTTGTTCCTCATGTCAAAAGTTGGATGATTTGCTTATTTTTGCTTACCATTGTTAGAAGCAAATCTCGACTTAATTGTGATGATTGCACATGTGCAATTGGCATGGCTTGGAGAACTGTTGTATCATATATTAATGACTGGACTGATGAACTAAATAATGTTAGGCAGAGAACAAACAGAACAGATTTAGGAAATGAAGCACTATTTTCTGCAAAGAACGTTCAACTCCTATGAAAGATGATGAGGCCCCTGAGAACTCTGGAATTGTGGATGCAAGTACTCAGCAATCTGAGGATCCAGTTTGTTTAGAAGGAAACAAAAAAGAAAGAAAGGAAGAAGTTCTCAACAAATAACAAGGGAGAAAAAGAAACTGACTAATGACTGTAAAGGAAAGAATACCTAGTAAAAAGGATTCTGCTTTGTTATGTAACACACTGGTTACAAGGAATGAAGATATTTGTCTATCAGAAAACCCTCAGTCTACAGAAAAAGGCATCATCTTTCCAATGGAAAAGGTAGAAAAAAGAGGCAAGGGGCAGGTGAAAAGGAAGAAATCAAAACTGAACACGGAAGGATTGAAGAACATTACTGTAAGAAAAAAGTAGAGAAAGACAGATGTTGACTACATGGCTCAAGCTGTGGATGAGAATTTAATATGTAATGAAAACAGTGGAATTAACAAGACTAATAGTGATGAAGATCTATCCTTCATAACAATTGATAGAGCAGAAATGACTGTATTGGAAGCTGAAGATTCTTCAGAGATGGTCAGCAAAGGTATTCTTGTAATTGGAGATTCAGTTATTAGAGGAATTGATACTTAGGTTAATAAGTTCATAGGTTCATAGGTAGGTACTAAGCTATCTGCCCGAGGGCATTTATAAGCCTAGCCAGAGTATGTCGGCTTTCGCCACCTCATTGATTAATTAACTGATCCTCTGTCAAGCAGAGCCAATGAAGTGATCCCAGGGGTGTATTTTCTGTTACCCATCCACTCATCAAGGTTTCTCTTGAAGAGTGTTAGTGAGGGGCTCTGCCTAATGTAGTTTGGAATTTTGTTCCAAAGCATGGGGAGTCTCTGTGACAGGAATCTATCCCTCCAGCATGTTCTATTTATTGTTGTGGTGAGGTTTAGCTCACTAGAGTGCATGGCTCGCAGTGACTTAGATTTCTTTAGGTGGAGCATGTCCATCAATTCTGAGTAGGACATTGCTCTGTAAGTCTGGCAGAGATCATCTATGAGTAAGCGATATGCCACTGAGTACAGCCAGAGTTTTTTTAGTTGGGCTGCATAGGACATATGTTTGAGGCCAGTAATCCTCTTGGTAAGGTACTTTTGTGGTCTCTCCAGCTGTTGAAAGTGTCTTGTGAGGTACATCCCAAATGGGGCATTGTACTCTATGATGGGTCTGATGAGTAACGAGTAGAGGGGCACTGTAACATCTTTATTTCTAGAGGCGAACCCTTTAGTAATTAGATGGGCCACATAGAAGGATTTCCTAACTACTTTGGCAATATGATTGTCAAAGGAGAGCTTACTATCTACCTGGGTCCCCAGATCTCTTATTACCTCTTCTGTATTAAGGGGGTTGCCACCTATGTGGTAATCCATGGGTGTTTTGTTTTTCCCAAATGGGATGACTATGCATTTTTTGGCATTTAGCTTGAGGCCATGACTTTGACACCAGGTGTCCGTCTCAGTAAGGCCCTTTTGGAGAATGTCCGTGTCAGCCAGAGAGTCAATTATGGCTCCCAGTTTGCAGTCATCGGTGAACTTATTTAGCCATAGTCCTCCTGTGTTTGCCTGTACTTCTGAGAAGTATATGCCAAACAGTAGGGGTCCCAGGACCGAGCCTTGCAGGACACCACTTGTGACTGGTTTAGAGTTGGACCTGGAGCCCACTATTCTTACCGTGTGAGTTCTGTCTGTACGCCAGTTGGTAACCCATCTTGTGACATAGGGGTTTATGTTCAGGCTGGTGATTTGTCTGTAATACATGAGTGGGGAATGGTGTCGAAAGCCTTGGCGAGGTCAAGGTAGGCTGTGTGAACAACTTTTCCCTCATCTATGGCCTTAGTGACTGTCTCGAAGAAGTCAACCAGGTTTAGTAAGCATGATCTGCCCTTAACAAAGCCGAACTGGGTCTGGTGAAGTTTTTGGAGGTTCCCAATGTCTTTGTTAATGAGTTCCATAATGATGCACTCCATAGCCTTGCAGATCAGGATAGTCAGGCTTATGGGGCGATAGTTACCAGGGTCAGTTGTGACCCCTCCTTTGTGGAGAGTAATAACCATTTCTGTGCACCATTCTATGGGCACATAGCCTGTAGAGAGGCTGAGGTTGAACAGTGTGTTTAGGTGGGGGGGTCAGCTCATTCTGTAGTTTGTACAAGTCACAGCCTGGGACACCATCTGGCCCCATTGACGCTGTGTTTTTAGCTTTTGAAAGGGCTATTTTCACCTGTGCGTCTCTGATTTCCGGGACACTACACTTTTCTGGTATTGTTGTGGGCCCTTTTGAGGGTGAGAGGGGGGGTGAAGTTTGCATGGAATCTATCTGCCAGGATGTTGGCAATAGTAGGTTCAGTATATTTTGTGCTATTTTGCACTAATTCAGTGCATATCTGCGAGTTGCCACTTACATTCTTAACATAGCTAAAGAAGGCTTTCTGGTTATCTTTTGAATCCTTGACTATTTTTCTTTCGAAGTTACCCTTGCATGATTTTATGAGTGACCTTAGTTTCTTACTGATACTGATCAGGGATGTCTTTCCTTCCTGGGATTTGCTTTTTTTCTGAAATAATTTTCTCCTTCTATTGTATAGCCTGTTTACGGCAGGGGTCCACCATACTGGTTTCCTTCTCTTAGAGGAGTGAGTCTTGGTTTTGCTAGGGATGGCACGATCCATGCATCCTTGTAGGTGCTCATAGAGTGCATTTGTAAAGGTTTCTGCATCTTGGGCAGTGTTATCCTGTAGCATGGGGCCTGTGAAACATACCGCCTCTGTCTTAAGTAAGGTGAAGTTTGCTTTAGAAAAGTTTTTTACTGTGGTTTCCTTAGGGGTGGTGGTGGGGTGTGGACATCCAGAGTGATTAGTTATTGGTCTGATCTAACCAGTGACGGGTTGACCTCCAGTGTGGAACACCTGTCACCCATGTTTGTGATGACCAGGTCCAACATGTTTTCTCCTCTGGTAGGGGAGTTTACCAGCTGATCCAGGGCATTTGAGTTGATGAATTCCAGGAAGCGCTGGGCCTGGGAGTTTGTACTTGAGTAGTTTTCCCAGTTAATGGTAGGGTAATTGAAATCGCCCACTATCAGGGTGTTCGGTAGGACCTTCATGTTTTCTAGTGTCTCCAGAAAGGTGGAGTGGTGGTCCTGGGTGATGGAGGGTGATCTGTAGCAGGCCACAATCTGCATTGCAGATTTGCCCAATGTTAGTTGCACATGGATGATCTCAGAGGTATCATGCTGTGCCACTAACCTGAAGGTGTAGGTATCCTTGATGAATATGGATACACCCCCTCCTTTTGTGTTTCAGTCTGTGTTCTGTGGCCAAAACGTGTGGTACGAGTTGTAGCCCGGTAGTGCTGGGGTGCTCTCTGGAGCCTTGAACCAGGTTTCAGTTACTGCACAGATGTCAATGTTCTCCATCCTGAAGAGTGCTTCAAGCGTGTGCATTTTGAGATTTAAACTCTTGGCAATGAGTAGCATAACCCTCAGTTTTTTGTTAATTGTGCTGTTTATGGAGGTGGGTTTGACTTTTGAGCCTTGCCTAAAAAACGCACTATGGGGGCAGCAAGAGCCTTGGCCAGTATTCGAAAGCCTAGGGGTGACAGGTACAAGCCGTCTCTTGTGAAGCAATGTGGCTTGTTGAGCATGCCATCCAGACACTGGATCCCCTTTGAATGACACCAGAAGCTTAGTCAATTGTTGAAATTGATAATTTTTTTCTTTATACTGAGGTATCATTCTTGGTGAGGGCAGGATGCTACTCAGGGTCATAGCAGCCTGGGCTACATGATCAGAGAGCTCTTCCATGTCTCTTTTCATGTGGTCCAGGGAGGTACGTCTCAGGTCATTCACACCAGCATGACCAATGGCAGAGTCATATTTGTACTTGTTCTGGAGTGATCTGAGTGCTTGTGTAATGTGGCGGATTCTGGCTCCCGACAGGCAGCTAACAGTAACCTTCTGCTTGTCCAGCCTAGTGAGTGGGACGTCAGTGTGCCTGACTATAGAATCACCTATTACTAGTGTGTTAGGTATGTTATTTTGCCTTAACGGCTGTGATTGTGCGGCACACTGATTTTGTGTTTTATGTGTTGTCTGGTTTGTGACGGGAGGTGCAGGTTGTTTGGGTGTCTGCTTTGGAGGTCACTGATGCTTTTGCAGGTTTTTATTTAGAGCCTCCGAGTATGATTTTGTGTATTTATGTGCATTTTTTGCCAGTGATGGTTTAGTAGGTCTATGTGTGGCTGGAGGTGTGGTGCAAGTGTTAACCTGCTCCTCTTGACTGTCTGCTCCAGTCTTGGGTGGAGACAGCTTAGCCTCCACTTTGACTGTATAATTGCATCTCTCACATATGTTAGTGTTTTGTGGTAGGAGGAGAGGGTTGTCTGTGTACATGAGGTAGTTGTAACATAGGTTCATAGGTTCATAGGTAGGTATTAGGCTATTAGCCCTAGGGCCTATATAAGCCTAGCCAAAAAGGTACCCTGGCTTTCACCACCCAAGAAAATTATTTTCCTGTGCCCCTGTCAAGCAGAGCCACAGAAGTGATCCATGGGGTGAATTTCCTATTTCCCATCCAATCATCAAGATTTTTCTTGAAGAGTGCTAATGAGGAGCTCTGTTTGACATATATAAGTAGTCTGTTCCAGAGTATGGGAAGTCTCTGGGACAGGAATCTATCCCTCCAGGATGTTCTTTTTATTGTGGTGACAAGGTTTAGGTCCCTAGAGCGTGTAGCTTGGAGGGATTGGGATTTCTTTAAGTAGAGCATGTCCAACAGCTCTGGGTTTGACATAACTTTGTATGTTAGGCAGAGATCGCCTTTGAGTAGGTGATATGTGATGGAGTTTTTTGAGACGGTCTGCGTAGGGCATCAGTTTGAGGCCAGTAATCCTCTTTGTGAGGTATTTCTGTGGCCTTTCCAGTTGTTGTAGATGTCTTGTGAGGTATATACCAATAGGGGCGTTGTACTCTATAATGGGTCTAATGAGTGATGAGTAGAGGGGAACAATGACCTCTTTTTTTCTGGATGAGAAACCTTTTGTGATGAGGTGAGCCACGTAGAAGGATTTCCTGACCACTGTGGCAATGTGATTATCAAAGGAGATACTACTGTCCCCCTGTGTCCCAAGGTCTCTTATCACACTTTTGGCATTAAATAGACTGCCACTTATGTGGTAGTTCATTGGTACAGAGTTTTTACCAAAGGGGATGACAATACACTTTTTGGCATTGAGCTTCAGGCCATGGCTTTGACACCAGGCATCTGTCTCAGTGAGGCCCATTTGTAGTATGTCCACATCGTTAGGAGTTTTGATTATGGCTCCTAGTTTGCAGTTATCTGCAACCTTTGTTAGCCAAAGACCTTCTGTGTTAGCCTGTACTTCAGAGAAGTAGATACCAAACAGGAGAGGACCCAGGACTGAAGCCTGTGGTATTCCACTTGTCACTGGTCTGAAGTCGGATTTGGAGTCTGCTTCTTTCACAGTGTGGGTTCTGTCCATGAGCCAGTTGGCAACCCATCTTGTGACATAGGGATTTATACCTAGTTTAGTGAGCTTATCTATAATTGCAGAGTGGGGGATGGTGTCAAAAGCCTTGGCGAGATCTAGATAAGCTGTGTGAACCACCTTACCCTCATCTATGGCTTTGGTGACTGCTTCAAAGAATTCAATCAGGTTTAGGAGACATGATCTGCCTTTTACAAACCCGAACTGGGTAGGGTCCAGAGTTTGGAGATTAGCAATGTCTTTTTTTATCAGTTCCATGATGATATGTTCCATGGCCTTGTAGACCAGGCTCATCTAACTAATGGGGCAGTAGCTCCCGGCATCTGTTGTGGCTCCCCCTTTGTGGAGTGGGATAACCGTCGCGGTGTGCCATTCAGTGGGCACAAAGCCTGAGGTGAGGCTATGATTGAACATGGTACTTAGGTAGGGTGCCAGTTCATTCTGTAGTTCATGTAGAATGCAGCCAGGGATATTGTAAGGTCCCATGGATGCTGTGTTCATGGCTTTGGAGAGTGTGTTTTTTACCTGTGCAGCCGTGATTACAGGAACTTTGCATTCTTCTGGTACAGAAATGGGCCCTCTAGGGGGTGAGAGGGGGGTAAAGTTAGCACTGAACCTATCTGCCAGGATGTTGGCAATATCAGTTGGTTCTGTATACTTAGTGCCATTGTGCTGTAACTCAGAGCAGATCTGAGTGTTGCCATTGAGATTCTTGACATAGCTGTCAAATGCTTTGTGGTTGTCTTTAGAGTCAGTGGCAATTTTGTTTTTGTAACTAGCTTTGGAGGATTTTATGAGGGATCTCAGCTTCTTACTGAGGTTTACCAGGGAGTTCCCCCAGTCATGGGATTTTACTCTTTTTTTGCAACAGTTTCTTTCTTCTGTTGTAGAGTTTGTTTATGGCAGAAGACCACCAGATTGGCTTCCTTTTTTTGGAGGATAGCATCTTGGTTCTATTAGGGATAGCATGATCCATGCACTCATGTAAGTGCTTATAAAGTGTATTTGTGTGGGATTCAACAATCATACCTCTATTGTCCATCTGCATGAGTGTCATGAAGTTTGCCACTTCTGTCTTAAGAAGTGTGACGTTGGCTTTGGAGCAGTTTTTTACGGTGGTTTCCCTAATTGGGGGTGGGGACGGGATGTGGATATCTAGGGTGATTAGCTTGTGGTTGGATCTGACCAACGAGGAATTGACCTCTGGTGTGGAACACCAGTTGCCCATGTTGGTAATGACCAGGTCTAGGATATTGCTGCCCCTGGTGGGGGTGTGAATAAGTTGATCAAAGGCATTGGAATTTATGAATTCCGGAAAACGTTGAGCAAAAGAGTTGTTACATGACTAGTTTTCCCAGTTAATGGTGGGGTAGTTGAAATTGCCCATTATTAGGGTGTTGGGTTGTACCCTAATACTTTACAGTGTATCAAGAAATAAGGAGTGGGAATCCTGGGGCATGGTGGGGGGTCTGTAGCAAGCTACAATTTGGATTGCGGTTTTGCCCAGAGTTAGTTGCACTTGGATAATCTCGGATGCATTATGCTGTGCAACTAACCTGGAGGTGTGGATATCCTTAATGAATATGGACATGCTTCCACCTTTAGTGCTTCGTTCCGGGTTAAGTGGCCGAAAGTTGTGGTATAAATTATAGCCTGGTAATGCAGGGGAGCTCTCTGGAGCTTTGAACCAGGTCTCTGTCACTGCACAGATGTCGATGTTCTCCATTTTAAGGAATGCCTCGGGTGAGTGCATTTTGAGGTTTAGACTTCTAGCATTGAGTAGCATTGCCCTCAGATTTTGCTTGCCTGTACCTGTTACGGTGGTGAATTTGTCATTTGAACCTTGCCTGAAAAAGGCACTATAGGGGTGGCAAGAGCCTTAGCCAGTATCCAGAATCCCAAGGTTGACAGGTGCAGGCCATCTCTGGCAAAGCATAGTGGTCTATCAATCATGTCATCCCAGGCAGACAAATACTGGATCCCATTACTGGAATATTGCCTCAGGATACCCAGATTCACCAACTGGACTGGAGAGTACACCTGAAATTGACCTTTGGTCATGCCTGAATAGTAGGGTGAGCTGTTTAGTCACTTGGCTGATGAGGGGTAAATAAAGAGCCTTGCCCTGCTGGGCAATCAAGTGTCAGGGTATATTAGTGCTTGCTATTAGGTCTGAGCAAGTGCTGGGCTGTAGGATGCTTTTTGAGTGGTTAGGTTGAGAGTTAGACTAGTTTCAAGGGAAAAACTGAAGAGGAGACTTAGTGGAGCTGGGAATAATTTAACCCTAGCTAACTGGCACTGTCTGGTGCACAAAACCTTGCAAACGCAGTTTTTATAGCAGGGAAAATGAAAGAGATAGAAATTAGCCCAAAATGGCCAATAAACTACTAACTTCTGGGCTGGAACCACTTCTCCAGGGACAGATAGGCTGCTCAAAGCTCCCCTCTCTCACAGGTGAACAGAGAAACTTCCTTATATCCAAGTAATGTATGGGCGACTTAGAAACTTGTAACACAGCCCTGAATTAAGCACTAGCCTGAAAACTGGACTATACTAGCTTATAAAGGCGGGAAACAAGAAAAATTTTTTTTTAAAGATAAGGCAAAAACAGCAAAATATACACTTAAAACAGCTATAAACGACTACAAACGACCAGAAAAGGCTACCACACTTTAGTGTGTAGCCTACAGCAGTTAAACAAATTATTTAAACAAAAAACGACTTTTTAAAAGTGCAGGCAGTCAAATAAGTACAATTATGTGAAAAAAACAAGCTTTTGAATCACAATAAATGCTGGAAAATCGGTGTTTACATGGAAAACAGTTAAGTACAGCAAGAAAGTACAGAAAACTGATACTTAATCACTCCAAAGTCTCTCTTCTAAGCTAGAACGCTTGTATCAGTTTAAGGCTTTCTAGTGCTTTCCAGTAGGTTAGTTACAGGAGAGATGGGAAACAAATACAGATGTGGTCTTTTAAACCAGAAAGTTGAAAGAGATAGACAAACTGTCCAAATGGTCAATAAACTACAATTTCTGGGCCAAGAACCACACCTCTTGTGGTAGACAGGCTACCTAGTGCTTACCACTCCCACTGATAAGCTAGAAGGCTTTCCTCCAATACAGAAAGGCTTGCGGGGCTCAGAAGTTTACTAACAGTCCTGGATACAGCAACTCTGTATCTGGACTAGGCTATTTACAGGAAAAGTGGGAAACAAGCTCAAGTGCGGCTTTTAAACCAGAAAGTTGAAAGAGATGGAAAAAAGCTTCCCAAAAGGCCAATAGCTACAATTTCTGGGCCAGGAACCACTCCTCTTGTGGTAGATAGGCTACCTAATGCTTACCACTCCCACTGATAAGCTTGAAGGCTTCCCTCCAACACAGAAAGGCTTGGGGGGGCTCAGAAGCTTACTAACAATCCTGGATACAGCAACCCTGCAACCAGACTAGGCTAGTTATAGGAAAGGCGGGAAACAGGCGCAAGTGCGACTTTCAAACCAGAACGTTGAAAGAGATGGAAAAAAACTGCTCAAACTTATATTTACAGAGATGATAATGAACATCGAGTAGCGTTATGCTTGCCAGGAGCAAAAATAGAAGATGTGAAACAAGCCTTGGAACGCCTTAATGTAAGGAAGTATGGATCTGTTTTTATTTATGTTGGTACAAATGATGTCACCAATAAAGATTCTGTGACTGTTAGTTGGGAACTAACAGCCCTCCTAGATAGTATACCTTGTACTGGTGTTAGGACATATTTTTCACAAATCACCTATAGAAAGGATAGTCAGCTCACTGTGAATGAAAAGATTTTTTGGATAAACACCTACATGGAAAAAATGTCGTGTTTTACAAAAATGGAAATGTGTAGAGCATCCAAGCCTTTTTTTGGGCACACGTGTTCAGACAGGATGGTGTGCATTTGTCTAGATCAGGGAAGAGACTTTTTGCAGCAAATATTTTGCAATATTTGGCAAACACTAGCCAGGATTTTTGCCAGGTCAAAAATTTAACAGTTCACAGATAGCAACATTTGATGCATCTCTGATGGTTGTTAATGGTAGGAGCATTAATAATAAAGTTTTTTTTTTATTAGAAAATTTGCTACGTTCCCACAAGATTGATGTTGTTATAATTTGTGAAACATGGTTAAAGAACAATGACTAGAAACCAGTTCTGTCAGGGTATAAATGTTTTTACTGTAACAGACATTCTAACAAAAAAATCAGGTGGAGGTGTTATGATACGGATTATGACAGGGATTAAAGATAGCTGAGACTTATGATTATTACATGTTCAGTGATAACACCAATACTATAGACTTTCTAACTGTGACAATAAAGACAAGCTTGGAACATATAACAATTGTTGGAGTATACAGACCACCAAAGTCAAGTGCAGATGAGCTAAAGGAATTCATACATTTCTTATATGAAACACAGGAGGGAAGAATAATATTAGCTGGGGACTTAGATTTACCAGAAACAGACTGGAATAATATTGATTCAACAACATTAGTAAAGACATTATTCACAGAGTATATTCAGGAACAACAAATGCTTCAGATTGTAAAAAAACATACCAGGGGACAGAATATACTAGATATTGTTTGTGTTCTCAAAGAAATTACTGTAACTTCAAGTCAAGTTTTACCACCATTGATGTGCAGTGATCATGGAGTCATAAAGGTTAATTTGTTGCTAGATAATTCTGCCAAACTGAAATCTAAGCCAATGCACAGAAAGTTAATTACAGATTATAGGGAAGCATAACAGTTACTATATAAAACTAACTGGAGTGAGGTGTTCAGTGGAAAAACTGCAGATGGAATGTGGAAAGTTTTGAAAGAGAAATTGAGTGCAAAAAGTAAAAAAAAATGCTTAACATCAGGATCTAGGCACAGAATATCAGGGGGGTACATTTCCATAAGAACAAGATACCTGATTAAGGTAAGAGACAAAACATATAAGAAATGGAAGAGAGGTCGAACTACAACTTTGAAAACTGCAATAAACAAGCTGGACAAACAGATTAAACATAGTGTTAGACAAGATGAAGAAAAGTGAAGAAAATTTATATAAAGATATTGGGCATAATAGGAAACCTTTTTATAGATACATAAGATGTGGAAGGAGTAAAGATACACAAATTGCTAAACTGTGTGCAGATTCTAAAATGTATTCTCAGACACAACAGATTATAGATATATTTACAAAATCTTATGCAAAACAGTTTGACTCCACAAAAGGGGTGGTAAGTTGTCCTAGTGACATCTAGGTAACCCCAGATACTGGAATCAAATTACATTATATTGAAAAAGAGCTGTGCAAACTGGATCCAAACAAAGTGCAGGGAGGAGACGGAATAAGTAACAATGACCTGAGAACACTTAAGCAAGAACTTACACTGCCGTTACATCTGTTATTCACTAGGTCATATAAATATGGGGAGATTACTCAAGATTGGAGACATGAACTTATTAAACCTGTCTTTAAGGGAAAGAGGAGTAGGACAAACACAGAATCATATAGACCCTTAAGTCTACTTTCATGTTGTGGAAAAATAATGGAGAAGGTAATACTGGATAAGTTATTGTCAGAACTGGATAAGTTGGGACTTGAAACCATATATCAGCATGCATATGTTGAAAATAGATCTATTACCACCTGTAACATGATGTTCTATAACAATATAATAACAGCTATGAATGAAAAATTGTGCTGTGATGTGATTTATATAGATTTAACTTCAGCATTTGACAGGGTCATGCACAAAACACTGATCAATAAATTAGTACAACTAGGTATTAATGTACTGTTGATAGGATGGATAGCTGCATGGCTTACAAATAGGACATGGTAAGTTTCACACACCAACTGGGCAGGTGAAATCCTTGGTTACAGTCAAGGTGTCCCACAGGGCTCTGTACTAGGCCCTTACTTGTTTAGATTGTATCTTTCAGACCTTACCTTTTCATCTGAGGTGTTCTACAGTCTATTTGCTGATGACCTGAAATTGGGTAAACTGATTACAAGTGTTACAGATAAGGCATGTCTGCAAAATAAATTTGACTAAATTAACCATTTGGGCACAGGAAAATAATATGTTGATAAATACATCAAAAACTAAGCAGATGTGGGGCGTGGCCAAGGATGAACACAGGATAGCAGCAGATTTCTTCAGCTCCACCAATTTCATTACACTGACAGGAATTAATTACTTAAAAAATTTATTTTTGAAGTAATTTTCTTTCTAAATATGTTTGTTTTATATAGTTCTTGAACTATATCTAAAAATGAAAGGAAATTTTAACAATATTCCTGTCAGAAATCACATTGGAAATTTTCCTGTCAGTTTATCAGTCTGAAATGAGTTCCAGTAAGACAAATTCTCAAGACTCCAGCATCAAGAAAGAACTTCAGTCTCTGATAACTATAATCCAGCAACTTACTGCTAAGATGGATAAAATGGATACTAAAATTGACACCTTCATAGAAAAAACTACAAAACAAATAGACTTGTTACATATAGACCTGCAACAACAGAAGATCCAGATGACAGGCATAGAAGAAGCTGTGAATGACATTGAGTTTCTGCTGAAACAAAATACACATTTACAAACAAAGCTGGATGACTTGGAAAATAGATCTAGGCGCAAAAACATTAGGATTTTTGGACTGCCAGAAAATATTGAAGTTAACAATATTACTTCTTTTTTAACAAAATGGCTCCCTAAAACTTTAGACTTACCAGAAGCATTCTCTTTTGGTATCGAAAGAGCACATAGATCTATAGCTAATACTAACTCTAACGAAAACTATCCTAGATCAGTTATAGTTAGATTTCTATCATCTTTTGATAAAGAGATGGTTCTTAAATCTGCTTGGGCTAAAGCTGCTGTTAAGATTAATGAGACAACTGTGCGCTTTGACAATGACTATTCTTCCTTGGTAATAGCTAAAAGAAAAGTTTTTCTGCCACTAATAAGGGAGCTTAAAAAAGCACAGTTTAAAACATACCTTCTGTTTCCTGCCAAGCTAAAAATCTTCCTTCCTGATGGTCCTAAAATCTTTGATGACTTAGACTCTGCTTTACTGTTTATCAAAAAAAAATAAGATTTTGGATAAAATAGAGAAATGGACTGGGCTAGTCCTTCATTAAAGAGACTGGCAACTGAAACTTCGTGGAAGACTTCAGAGAAGAAGAAGAGACTAAAGAACAAATGATTTGTTCTATGTTTTTCTTTTTTTCTCTCATCATTTTACTTCATTATTAATCTTTTTAAATATAGTTCCTGCATTTCCAGAAAGCCACAAATGTTCTGAAAAGATTTAATCAAAGTTATTCTCTGTGTGCAAAGAAATGTTTTGTTTCATAACCAGTCAAAATATCTGAGAAACTAATAACAAGCTATCATTCAATTTGTTTCTCTTTCTGAAAGAAGTAAGGTCAGTAATTTGATACATTTTTTTTTCTTTTTCTCCTTCTCTTCTTTTCTTTGTTTAAACAATGACATTCTATTTAGATTATGTAGTGGGTAAAGGGTGGGGGAGGGCAGGGAGAGAAGAGTAATGAAAATATTATAAATGGAATAATAACATATTTATTCCTTGTAAAAAGTTTATATGTTCTTCAAATGCTATTCCTAATTATACTTTCTTGATTATACTGCTTATGCTTGTTTGTAAATAATCTTTCATGCTTTAACTAATAATAATTAGAACTAAATAATAGTAAATAATATGTTTTATTTTTAACTCTATTAATATAAACAGTAAGTAATATTCCATTGTATATACTTCTTATAGCTTTCTCTTACATTTTTTTTGTTTCTGCTTTACACTCTTTTATTTTCTACTCTCTTTTTCTTTTCTTTATTCTTTTTCTTTATTTTTTTTTCTCATATTAATATATAGAAATGCTTTTGATCATATAGACACAATAAATAATAAGATTTGCATAAAAATTGAGTTGGGACAAAAATATTGAGTTTTATTACTTATTAATAACTTTGGGCTTAATTTCACTTAAATAGAGGCTGTAATAACCTGTAAAATACATTGCAAAGGTTTTGTCATGTTAAGATGCATTCACACTGCTAAATGAATGTTTGTCACTAGTTTTTAACAAGTTTCCCGCCAAAATGTTAAGGGAGACAATCTGAGATGTGGGCTACCTCATGCACAGTGTCCATGAGCTGTTTCAAAAGCTTCAACTCTCAGAATTCTCACAGAGAAGCTGAAAGCAGTCAATCTGACCTTTGACCCAGATATCACACTGACACAGCACAGATTCAGGAAGAACACTCTACCAGGAAGTAGAACTGATGCAAATGCGACTATGTGAAGGAAAATGAACTCTTTGACATTTAAATGTGAGTTATTTTATATAATTACTTAAATATCTATGTTATAATTCATAAAATATGTCAGTTATAATGATTTTAAATGATGCAGTTTCTTGTAGTAAGTAAATGTCTTATTTTAGAAGGCATAGAAAATGAAACATTTATTCAAGTGTTTTTGAAAATCTACTTGACTGCTGCATACTAATCTGTGTTGAAAACTTATGTTCCAAACATATACATTACTATAACTCATTTAATTCATCTGATTGACAAGCATAAATAACTTTATAACTCTATACTGGAAGAAATTGTCATGTGATATATTTTAAAGCAGTAGTATAGACATACAAAATACAGATGTTTTTTTTACAATAATTCAAGTGTTTCTGAGAACTTGCATAACTATGCAGTATGATTTATAACAATTTCTATAAATATAATATTTTATTCTATTGACAATAATGAGTATGAGTAAAATGCTCATATACAAGCAATTCAAGTTTTTTTTTGGAAGCTGTTGACTGCATTTACATGACAGAAAATAGATGCATCTTAATATATGTAATGTCTGAACCATATTAGCCAAAGTTTTTGATTTAAATGAATGTTAGAACTTATTTTACATACTTTGAATAAATTAATATGTAAATATGGCTTCCTTTTTTTTTCTCTCTTTCTTTCACTCTCTCTCCCTCTTTCACATCTTTTATTTCTCTCTCTCCTCTTGGTTCCTAATATGAAGTTTGTTTGAATGCTATTTGAATACAAGTGTATTATATTACATAGATGTATATAGTAGTATGAATAGTTTAAAAAAAAAAAGTTTATTTTAGTTTATATGATGCTGTTTTATCAAATGTGTAGTCTTGTCTTGCTAGATAATTGAATTGAAAGCTGTTAATTTAAGTTAAATATAACCAGTATTAAATTGATAAGGTGGTAGCTGAGGTACTGCTGCTTAGGGTAGGGGGTTAACTTGAGTGGTATATACTACTCTAAGTTGGAGTTTTTAACTCCAGGCTGGATGCAAGGTTTAATCCTTACATTATTTTCACTTGTTCATTGTTATATGTATATAGTTTTGACATCCACAATATATTTTGTACACTCATTGTCACTACAAACAAAATTGAATCCTATACAAAATCCCATAAGAGATTCAATAAATACAGCTATATTTAAAGGTACACCTAAAGGTGGAGATGTAACATTACTTATGTTGTTATTTGTTATTTTGATCATAAGATTCTTAAGTTTTAAAAATACCAAATGACATCTTTAAAAGGAATTTCTTTAAACATTAATGGATTGAATAATCCGTGTGATACATTAATTTACATAAGGCCAACTTAGTCTTCCTGCAAGAAACCCATCTCTTGAAAAAAGATATTGATAAACTAGCCACAAACAAATATACAGTATTGGTTAGTTCAGAGCACACTCAGAAAAAAAGAGGAGTGGCTATTTTATGGAATAAAAGTATGCCCATTCCTAAAACCATTAAGTCTTATCAGGATGACAAAGGAATGTTTTGTATGGTTACAATACAAATTAATGGGAAGACTTACACTTTAATTAATGTATATTGGATACCTGGAATTAGTATTAATACAGTGAAACATCATCTTGAGAAGATCATATCATTCTCTATAGGAGATATTATTTTAGCTGGTGACTTTAATTGTATACTACATGAAAGTGATACTACCACTATAGGAAAAAGAAGAATTACATCTAATGCTAAACATTTAAATGATTTTGCTAATTCTTATCATTTGAATGATATTAATAATCAGATAGATTCAAAATCATTACCATACACCTTTTTTCTAACAGATACAAAACTTATTCAAAAATAGATAGGGTCTTTATTTCTAACCAGATGGTAACAGATTTAATTAATTTCAAAATCATTTCATGTCCTATATCTGATCATAATTCAATTGTTTTTGAATTCATGATAAAAAATACTCATAATATTCAGATCAAAAGGATACCAGCATACTTAACTCAACTAAAAGACTATAAAGAATATATACTTTCAGAAGTACAACATTTTCTAGACATAAATAATACTCCTGAAGTCTCCATTGTCTATGTTTGGGATGCCTTAAAATCATATCTATATGGACAAAGTATAAGATGGTATATTAATAAACGGAAATCTTGGGATAAGGAATTGTTACATATTCAAAGTAAATTAGACTCTTATAAACATAATAATAAAGAAAATATTATGGATAAGAAAGTCGTTGAAGAAATAAACAAACTAAATGAGAAATACAAAGAAATTTTAACTCATAAAGTTAAAATAACTCTAGAGAAATACAAGTTTTTGTCTTACTCAATAAGCCCTAAATACTTACAGAGACTTAAAAATAAAACAAAAAGGTTGAATAAACAAAACCATATCAAAGAAATCTTTTCTCTAAGGAAAAAGAAGAATGTTTCTAGTCTACCAGAAATACTAGATGAATTCAGAAATCACTTTCACAATATTAACAATAATAACATTAACATGGAACCTAAAGATAAAATAAAGGAGTTTATAACCACAAACATGAATAAAAAGCTTAATAAACAACAGATTAAACTATTGGACAAAAGTATTTCATATACAGAGGTTATTACACAAATAAATAAGCTTAAATCAAACAAAGCACTGGGTAATGATGGCATTATACCAGAGATATATAAAATCCTTTCTAAAAGTACATATTCATTAATACATAAGGTTTTATTTTGGCCCAAACTGAGTTAATAACCCCCCCATCTTGGCAATATACATTTATTTTGCCAATTTTAAAACCTAATAAAGATCCAACTAGATGTACTTCATATCGGCTCATCTCATTACTTAATGTTGATTATAAAATGTTTATGAGTATTTATGCTGATAGATTGAAGACAATCATTCCTGGCATTATAGATATAGATCAGACAGGCTTCATTGTAAATAGAAATACTTTTGATAATATAAGAAGAACTTTAACATTAATTGATTTTGCAAATAGGAAAAAGAAAGATTTAACATTTATTAGTCTTGATATAAGTTCAGCATTTGATTCAGTAAGTTGGGACTATCTGTTTACCTTACTGAAGTGCACAAACTTCTCTGATGCATTTGTAAATCTAATTGAGCATTTATACAAAGGAACATTGGCTTATATTAAGGTAGGAACATATGTTTCACAAAAAATACCCATTCTTAAAGGTACAAAACAAGGATGTCCACTTTCTCCACTATTATTCACTTTAGTAATGGAGCCTTGGGCTAATTTGATCAGAAACAGTACTGACATAGAGGGTTTTGAAATAGATGAAAATACAACATCCAAAATTCAACTTTTGCAGATGATGTTCTAATTACATCAGCAGGATCTAATTCTTCTATGCAGTCTCTATTTGATAAAATGATGAATTTTAAAAGTATTTCTGGTTTAATATTCAATGAAGAAAAACTAAAATACTACCTATATATACACGAAAAATATTCTCATTAGTGATTTTACTAAATATGTACCCAATTCAGGTCAGATAACTTATTTAGGTATAATACTATCTAAAGATATTAAATTTATTATATATAATAATTATAATACCTGTTTTCTTAATATACAAAATCTTTTAATACCTGGAATAATATGTTTTTACTATGGATGAGAGACTTACAATTATTAAAATGATAATATTCCCCAAGATTTTATACTTAATACAATCAATAATACTTCCACCTACAAAAATAATTATTAAGAAACTGAATACACTAATGTTAAATTTCCTATGGACACCTAATAGACCTAGGATTGCATTAAAGAAACATACTAATAGCTGGTCTCAAGGGGTATTTCTTTTCCAGACTTTAATTTATATACTATCTCTTCTATTGTAAAAGTTATTACTTTATTAATAGATCAGTCATATGTCACAAAATGGAAAGATTATTGGGAGCTAATTAGTATGCACTTCATGAAAATCTCCTTAACACATAAAAATATGATTGTAAATAACTCCATGTTATGGTTACTAAAGGAATTTTGTACTTCACCTATTACACCTAAACATATGGTTTGTTACCCATTAAATATTATTATTAGCTATCGTAACTTTATATTCATGCACCCTAAGTATAGGGAATGGAATTTTATTATATTCCCTATAATCTATACTCAGGGTATGTTTTTGTCATCTACTTCTGAAGGAACTCATTTAGCTATAGATAATGATCTAAAGTACTGGTATCAGTTGATATCTGATAATAAAGTTAAAAATCTAGATTTCTTAAAACAAGAATTTGATCTAAGAGAAACTTGCTGGTTAGAGGTTCAGACCTTTAGACAACATCTCATTGATAGAATAGATCTAATGTCTATAACAGTTAAAGAATCTATTCCAACACTGATTGATTACTTGATATTAAATTTACAACACAAAGTTTCTGATAAAGGTAAACTTTCATACATACATAAAATTATCAGACAAGAAACTTTTTACAGTGTAGACACATACTGGAATTATTTCACTTCTATTAATGGGGACCCACCAAATCAACAAGATAAACAATATATATTGGAATCTGCCTATATAACTACATCTTCCATTGTCTGGAGACTTTATACATGGAAATTTTTACATAGATCTTTTTATACACCTTTGATGATGAATAAAATAAATAATAAAGATAATCTATGTAAGAGATGTAATATAGAAATTAATGCTGACTGGGCTCATATGTTTTATGACTGTATAAAATTGAAAGAATACTGGAAGTCAGTTAATGAATTTTTGCAGGCTCTTTTTATAGATAATTTCATTATTTCTAAATCTCTTATATTATTCAACACACATGTACCTCAATGTGTTAAAAAGGTTAAGCTTCCCTTGTTATGGTCTATTCTAGCAGTGGCTAGGAAAATAATAACCAGAAATTGGATTTCAGATACACCTCCTTCGTTCAATGAATTTAAAAATGTTATGAATATAGTGTGCCATATGGAAATAAACACAATTAGGTCAAGAACAACTAGAAAAACATCTTATTATATTGTATGCTATAATTTACAAAATTTGTTAAAAAAATCCTAATTTCAATAGCATGGTATTTTAGTTTAATTAATTGATCTGATTGTAGTGGATGTCTTTGTAAATACTTTAGTTGTTTTGTTGAATGTTATAATCATATCTATTTTTAATTACTTGTATAAAATTGTTATGATATTTCTCTTGTATGTTAAAACAATAAACCTGTTTTGAAAAAAAAAACTAAGCATATGAGATTTGGGAGACATAAATTGAAAGGTGAATATTTAATACAGCACACAGTGATTGAAACTGTAGATTCATTTAAGGACCTGGGTATATGGGTAGATTCAGCTATGAGTTTTTCTAATCATATTAACCAATTGGCTAATGATAGTTATAGAACTATAGGTTGTATAAACAGATTTATAAAGTCTAGGAAATCAAACATGATGAAGTAATTGTTTGTTTGTTACATTAGACCCAAACTTGAGTATGGAATAACAATATGGAAACCCTATAGGAAAACAAGCATGAATAAACTGGAAAGAGTACAACAGAAATATACCAAGGGCATCCATGGATGTGAAAATCTAAGTTATTATGAAAGACTAAAATATCTGAACTTGTACAGTATCTCTTACAGATATTTAAGAGGAGATCTTATTCAGGTATATAGGGCATTTAAGGACAACTACCTCTGGGAATGCTTGGGGTTAACAAAAAGTACTAGAGAATCATCAGACATCCTATGTAGAAGATTCTATAGGAATGAGAGGTGTACTAATTGGTTCTCTGACAGAGTAGCGTATGCTTGGGACAGACTGCCAAATTACATTAAAGCAAGTACTAGTTTAGATATTTTTAAGAACAGCCTGGACATTTATTATGGGAACAAGTATTTTGGCATATTGGCAAGCTAGAAGGGCTTTAATGCCCATGCTTGAAACATTTGTATGTATGTAAGTATGTATGTATCAAGGCTGGGTCTTAGTTGGCCTTGTATGCCAGACACAGGTCACCTCTGAGTAGTCTGTATGACAGTGAGTAGAGGGACAGGGCTTTTAGCCTATCATTATAGGATAGGTAACTAAGCAAGCAAAACATACTAAACAAACATATGAAATAACGGCTCTGATGCACGAATATGATACACCACAAAATTTATTCCAAGTAGATGTGAAGCGCTTTTCGTCTACCTTAACAAGTGGGTAGACTTCATCAGACAAAACAGCTGTGGAATACAAGTGAGTTAAATACTTTTTTTTTAAAAAAAAGATTGACATTCCAACTAGCCAATAGTGACAACAAAATACAAAAAGTTAAATAACCAAACCAGTACTAAATGGCATAGGTAATCTCAGGATGCTTCCTCAATATTATAACCCTAAAAGTTTAGAGTATTTACATATTAAATAAAATAAATGTATATAAAGTTAATATAATACAATTCATATATGACACAAAGCAAAATAATGTAAAATATTATACAACATATTAGCCTAGACATATTCAACGCAGGAGGCTTTTCAATTTTAAAATACATGACAGTGAAGTAATTTCATTCAGACCTGGCACCGTATAAGAATTTAGCCTCAACTGCCAAATTAACTCACACTTCTCTAATAAAAGTTGATAAGGGCCTCCTTTTAAAATAAGGGTAACCTAATCTATTACCCTAAACAGAAAGCTATGGGTAGGATTTTCATTATAATGCCTTGCCAACGCATTTAAAGTATTTTTCTTCCTAATGTTATATACATGCTTGTAGATCCTATCTTTAAGCCTCCTGTCAGTCTTCCCTACGTAAAACGCAGGGCACAGTTGGCAGGAGGCCAGGTACACTACTGTTTTGGAATTACAATTAAACGTACCTCTCATCTGGTATTTATTCTTTCCCACACTAAAACTGGATTGTGTTGAAATTAATTTGCAATAATTAAGATTCACATTTGTAAGTGCCATTTATTGTGTGAAATACTTGTTTCTGTCTCCACAAAATTCTTTAAATTCCTACCTCTCCTAAAAATCACAGTCAGGCAATTGCCCAACTTCTCTACTAATCCCTTCTCAAATAACAAAAGGTTATTAGCATGTATACAACATTAGGAAGAAAAATAGTTATGTGTTGCATAATATTTTAAATTATTTTGCTTAGTGTCATAGATGAATTGTATTATATTAATTTTATATACATTTCTTTTATTTCATTTGCAAATAGTATAAACTTTTAGGGTTATAATATTGAGGAAGCGTCCTGAGATTATCTATGCCATTTAGTATTGGTTTGGTTATTTAACTTTTTGTATTTTGTTGTTACTATTGGCTAGTTGGAATGTCAATCTTTTTTTAAAAAAGTATTTAACTCACTTGTATTCCACAGCTGTTTTGTCTGATGAAGTCTACCCACTTGCTAAGGTAGACGAAAAGTGCTTCACATCTACTTGGAATAAATTATAGGATAGGTGTTTGAGACCCTGGAGTTTCCTAGTCAGGAACCTCTGTGGTCTCTCCAGCTGCTGCATGTGCTTGGCAAGATACATGCTGAAGGGGGCATTATACTCGATAATAGGTCTGATAAGGGAGGAGTACAGGGATGTTATGACCTCCTTTTTCCTGGATGAAATACCCCTATTTATGAGGTGGGCCATGTAGAAAGCCTTTCGTACAATGGAGGCAATGTGGTAGTCAAAAGTCAGGTTGCTATCAACCTGGGTGCCAAACTCCCTCCCGACTGATTATGTGCTTAGTACGGTGTTATTAATGTAATAATTAGTGGGGATGCCATTTTCCACAAAGGGGATAATGATGCATTACTTGGCATTCAGTTTGAGGCCAAGCTTCTGCCACCAGTCATTAGTTTGGGTAAGGCCCTCTTGAAAGATGTTCACATCACTAAGGGAATTTAAGACAGTACCCAGCTTGCAGTCATCTGCAAAACCTGGTCAGCCACAAACCACTAGTTTTGGCTAGCATCTCAGAAAAGTATATTCCAAACAATAGAGGCCCCAAGACAGGTCTTTGAGGTACACCGCTCTTTACAGGTCTACTACTAGAGGTGGCTTCCCTTATTTTGACTGAGTGGGTTCTATTAGTGAGGCAGTTAGCTACTAATGTGGTAACATACGGGCTGATGTCTAGCTGGGAGAATTTATCTATTATGCCCGAGTGGGGAATAGTGTCAAAAGCTTTGGCTAGGTCAAGGTAGGTGGTGTGCACCTTCTTCCCCTTGTCCATGGCACAGGTGACTATTTCAAAGAAGTCGACCAAGTTTAACAGGCATGATGTCCCTCTGACAAAAAACAAACTGAGTGGGGTCAAGCATTTGGAGGTTGTCAATGTCCTTGTTTATAGGGTCCATGATAATGTGTTCCATGGTCTTGCAGCTCAGGCTAGTTAGGCTGATTGGCCTATAATTGTCTGGGTCAGTGGATGATCTGCCTTTGTGTAGAGGGATGACAGTGACTGTCTTTCATTTGGCTGGGTTGAAGCTGGTGCTCGGGCTTTGGTTGAATAGGATGCCTAATGGAGCTGAAAGGTCATGCCTGAGTTTATGTAGGCTACAGCCAGGGATGTTATTGGGTCCCGTGGAGACTGTATTTTTTGCCTTTGAGAGGGCATTGAAGACCTGCTCCCTGGTGATGAGGGGAGGAGGGCAAGTGCTGGGGATGTCCTGGTTTGCTGATGGGGGGATAGGGGGTGAAGTTTTCACTGAACCTGTCTGCCAGCAGGTTGGCTGTATCTATGATGTTTGTGTATGTGGTGTTATTGACTACCAGTTCAGAGCAGATTTGGATGTTACCTTTGAGATTGTGGATGTATGTGAAGAAGGCCTTGTGACTGTCCTTTGTAGATGTGACCAATTTGGACTTGAAGTTAGCCTTAGAGGATTTCACCAGTGACCTTATTTGCTTGTTTAGACAAAGGAGAAATTGCTTCCAACTTGGCACCTGCTCCTTCTTGGTCCTGGATAGCAATTTTTTCCTTTTATTATAGAGTTTGTTTATTGCTGCTGTCCAGCAAACAGGTTTACTCTTCCTTGAGGAAGATGATTTGGTCCTGTCAGGTATTGCTGAGTCCATACAGCAATGTAAGTGCTCATATAGTTTTTTGGTGTAGGCTTGGACATTAGTGCTAGTTCCAACTGAAGTGATGGGGGCTGTGAAGCTGCTTATACCTGCTCTGAGGAGACTGTAGTCAGCTTTGGAATTTTTTTTGTTTGACCCTGATGGGGAGGGCAGAGAAGATGATGGCTTTAACAGCGATCGTTTTATGGTCAGATCTTACCAAGGAGGATGACACTGTAGGGGTGCTACAGTGGCTACTCATGTTGGTTAGGACCAGGTCCAGGATATTTTCACCTCTCCTAGGGGTGTCGACCAGCTGATCCAATGCATTGGCATTGACAAAGTCGAGGAATCTTTGGGCATCCATGTTTGGGCTAGAATAGGTCTTCCACTCTATGATTGGGTAGTTAAAGTCACCCAGGATCAAGGTAGAGGGCTGAGTCTTGATAGATTCAAGTAAGTCCAGATAGGTGGAATAGGCATCTTGAGTCATGGTTGGGGGTCTGCAGCTAGCTATGATTTGAATAGGTGCTTTGTCAACAGTTAACTGCACTTGGAGTGTCTCCTGTGCTTAATACCATTTGACCATCCTGCAGGTGTGTATGTCTTTGATACATATTGAAACTCCACCTCCTTTGGCTTTGTAGCCCCGTATTTGGGGTCTGAAAGTATGGTAGGATGAGTAACCTGATAACGCTGGGGTGCTCTCCACAGCTTTAAACCAAGTTTCAGTGACTGCATAAATGTCAACATCCTCCAGGGCAAAGAATGCTTGCAATGAGTGCAGTTTCATGCTAAGACTCCTAGCATGTAACATCATGACCTTTAAATTTTGTTTAGAAGAATTCTTCATGTTGGTAATTTTGTGCTCATGACTTTGCCTAAAAAAGGCACTATGGGGGAGCAAAGAGCCTTTGCCAGAACCCTGAAGCCCAGGGTAGGCAGATAAAGGCCATCTCTGCCAAAGCATTCTGGTCTGTCAATTATGTCTTCCCAGGCTGTCAGGTACTGGATCTCCTTGGAATGACACCAGAAACTAAGCCAATTGTTAAAGTAAATCATTTTCTGTTTGTATTGAGGTATCATTCTAGGTGATGGTAGGATGCTGCTTAAGGCTGGGGGCATACCTGCCTGGGACACATATTCAGTGATCTCAATCATGTGTCTCTTTATATAGTCCAGAGAGATACATCTCAAGTCATTTACACCAACATGGACTATGACAGAGTCATAACAGTACCTGTTGTTAAGAAACTTGAGTGCATGCATGATATGTCAGATTCTAGCACCTGACAAGCAACTTACTATGACTTTCTCTTTATCTAGCCTGGTGAGGGACACATCTGTGTGTCTCACAATAGAGTGAGACACACAGATGTGTGTCTCACTCTATCGTTTGGAGTGTTTGGAGTGTTTCTCCCTGAGCCTCCTCTGAAAATGAGCTTTGTCCCTGTCAGACTTTCCTGGTAAACAAATATTAAATAAATAATTTTTGAAGAACAGAGGCAGGCAGAGTGAATGGAGGATGGAAGTGAAGTTGTCCCTTTTGCTCTAGATGGCTTAAGCACTTAGCACTTGTGTCTGCATGATGCAGAGCTACCCAATGAAACTGGCAGCAAAGAGCTGTGTGCAAATAGTTAAAAAATGAAAAGTCCAATGACTTGACAGAATTATCTGAGTTTACCTAAGACTTCATAAACATAAAAAAGCAACCGATGTAAGAACACCACAAACTCTATTTATTAAGCACTTTTCATCCAGCACAGTGGATGGACTTCAGCAGATAAAAGAATCAACTTCATAGACACTCTTAAATGTTTCAACAATCCAGTCGTGTGACCAATGTCTCAATTAAACCTCTTAACAATGTTCAGTTAACACATCACTTGATAAAAGTTCCACCATAGTTAAACATACAGAGTTAAAAGCCCTGACTAAAGAACAATATAATACATTCTTCCCCTAAATAAAAAAAACCTTTATCCTTCACTGCTCAATCAACAGTAAATTTATTTATATCTGCTGTAATAAAAATAAAAAAATATAAAGCATGTTAAAATAAAACCATGGTTAATATACAACCTTTGTAAATAAATAAATGCTTTAGGTGTGGGACTAACCCTTAAACTCATCACTTAATTTAGGTAAATTATCTCCGCATACTTTTTAATTTTAAGTATGAGAGAATAGTGCATGTTTCATTTATTCCTGGGAACTGATTAGCATTTAATCGAAGTTGCCATAACAACTCAAGTTGTTCTAAAAGTAGTGACGCTGGTCCTTCATGTACATTTTCACTAATTTGATCTATAACCTTAAACTTGAATTTATGGTTAGGTGAATTTTCTATGTGCTTAGCTAGTACGTTTTCTGTTTTCCCCCTCCTAATAGTGTACAGGTGTTCAGAGATTGTTTCTTTAAACTTTCTATTTGTTTCTCTATATAGAAAACAGGACAGAGAACGCACTGAGCTAGGTATACCACCATTTTAGTGTTACAGTTGTACTTACCTGTAATGGAATACTTGTGGTTACTTATAGAAAAGTGTTGTCCAGTTGCAATGGATCCACAGTAGTTACAGTTTTTACATTTGAACATCCCTGGGGTCCTTGCAACCTTCACTATAGGGGGTTTTATTAAGTTTTTCAAGTTTTTACCCTTCCTGTAAGTAACAATAGGTATGTGGCCTATCTTATTAACTAATTCAATCTCATTTTTTAACAGGTTCCAGTTTTTGTTGCTAATTTTCTTAATTTCAACTGTGTCAGTACTAAACATTACAGTGAAACTACTATTGTATTGACCACTTTCCCTTGAAAGTATGTTTGTATGGGTGGTAGATGTTATTGCCCTCTCCTCCATAATTACATCCTTTTCTGTATTTGTGGTGCTAGTTCCACATAGGCAAAGTATTGGTTTATAAAAACCTGTCTGATATTTATGTGACACTTATATTACCACTTCATTAATAAAACCTGTGGGGTAACCTCTTTGCAAGAGCATTTCAGTTAAGTTCTGGCATTCAGTGCAAAAATCTTCATTTGTTGTCACCATTCTGGCTGCTCTTACGAGCTGCCATTTTACGACTGATTTTTTGTACTGAATGGGTGTGCACTTTTGTAATGCAAAAATGCATTGCAGTAAGTTGATTTTCGATATATAGATGCTGTATATGCATTTAGTGCAACATCTTTTTTCAACAGTACATCTAAGTATGCTATAGTTTCCTTACTGAAATTTGATGTAAATTTTAAGAAATTGGTACTGTTGTTCATTGCTTGTAAGATTATAGTAGCTGAAGCTTCATCACCTCTTAGCACTATAAAAATATTGTCCAAGAAGTGTGTATAATGTTCTATCAAGTTCATTATAATGGGGTTGTCGAATAAATAAGCGTGTTCCCAATGGGCCATCACCATGCTGGTGAAACTCGCACTACATGGTGAGCCAATTGCTACCCCTACTAGTTGTAAATAAATCATATCATTAAACATGATGTAGTTGTTGGACAAAATAATACCCAACAGTTCTTCAACTATTCTAAGTTCATTATCTGGTGCTGCAAATCTACGCATCCTAGCCAGAACAAATTCTAGCCCCTCCTCATGTGGGATTGAACTGTAAAGATCACAAACATGCACTGTTAGGAAGTTGTTCTGATGAGTGAACTTGATTTTATTAATCTCTTCTAGAAAGGACCAAGAATCATGGTTAATTTGTGGTTCATGTTTCACATATTTTTTAAGGATGGAGTCAGCAGGTTTTGCGCTAGCATAAGTTATAGACTGACGTGCATCTATCAAAGCTCGCATAGGGGGGGTCTTGTATGTCCTTATGTATTTTTGGCACACCAAACATTTTAGGTATCTTAGGGTATACCATTGCTAAATAGTTTAAAGTACTCATATATATGTGTGCTTCCAAAAGGCAGTGTATAATTCATTCTCACTGACATGTTTATATGTGCTAGTATTTAACACTTTGTTCATCCTAGCCTCATAGTCTTCATTATTCATAAGGACCAGTCCTCTCCCCTTGTCTGACTTCATCATTCTAATGGGTTCCCTCCTCAAATCATTCAGCAAGTCCCATTCTGTTTTACTAAAGTTGCTTTGTGTTTTCATGCTAGTACCTAATAATGCTCTAATGTCAAGTTCACATATTTGGTCAAATACACGTAAGGTTGGGTGCATAGTTGGATTGTACATACCTGAAACTCCTAAGACTTTGACTTAATAGTGCAATTTACTGCATTACAGACCAGACTATTTTGGACAATGTTTGCATCAGGCAATGTCCTTTTCTACTCAGTTTTTCACAACTGTGCTTTGGCAGTTTTTTGGCAGTGTTTTGAGAAGTGGAAGTGAAATTAGAGCTGGAATATCAATTGTGAACATTCACAGATGCCATAAAACATCAACAGCACTCCAAGTGGCAAGCTGAGGTTTAGAAGAAAGAATACCTCTACTGGGTACTGACATATTACAGGTACATAGACTAGTTCATTTCTCATTGGAGATCATTTTGGAATTTAATAACTGACGAAGCAATGCAATTTGTTCTAGATGATTTTGACAAGATAAAAATGGCATCATGCTTTTTTTTCAAATGATTTGCATTTGAATTAAAGCATGAAAATACAAAACAGGACCAGGAGTACATATTTGGAAGAAGTTATTCACAGGGAACTTTCAAAGCATGGCAGTATGTGCAGCAATTTTATCACATTAATGATAACTGAAAATTCAGAGGGATGAAAAGGGGTTATTTATTAGTCAAAAGTGGCCATCTAAAACATGTTGAGAATGGATTATTCACTGCAGGCCATCACTGATTATTAAGGAATGCAGAATAACCATGGACATGTTTTGAGTATGGAAAATTTGGTGGCTTCAAAAGAAATTGCCCTAACTTTGTTCTGTATGTGGGTATGTGGATCATTCATGAGAATACCATTATTACAAGTGATAAAAGTAACCAAGTATTTAAAGATTCATGAAGATTAAGTAAAAAGAATGTGGTAAATGACATTTCTTCACTGTTGCTTGATGAAAGAATCTCTACTGAAAGATCATTGTGAAAGTAATAGAAAAAGGATGTTTAAAAACATGATAAAATAAATGTGCAATGTAGTAACACATGCAGAGGAAGAAGAAGAAGCAGTACCTGGTAATGAAGAAGGGCCTATAACAGAAGCCCCCAAGAAAAAATGAAAATATAGAAGTAGGTAAAAAGGGAACATATAAAAGTTTTAAGTGTAAATGTTATAGTATGATTTCTTTGTTAAAAAAAGTTAGGGAGTGAATAATGACCTGATATATGCATGTTACAAGATATTAAAGAAGTTTCTGGTGTTGATCAGGAATATATAAATATGCATTTGTAATGTAAGGATTATTGATTATTGGGGGAAGATTAATGGGTAGTTTCTTTACTCTTCTTTCCAGTAATCATTTCTTAGCTAGTTTGTAGTTGAATCAGGTACAGCATTAGCATTATAGCTTTTTTATGCAAGAGTATTAAATGGAGGTTAATAAATGTTTATGTTCCAACTTACAGTTCCTTTTTTAAGAAAGGAAGTCTTTGGTTAAGGACTAGAAATATAAAACAGTTGCTATCAGTGTAAGTTTGCCCTGATTCCGAAAGACTTGCTCCCAGTGTAAACAACTTATTTCAGTGTAAGGCCTATATATAGAAAGAGTTACACTGAGGTCCAGATTGCAAAAGACCTGCTCTCAGTGTAAGTAGTCACTTACACTGAGAGCAAGTGTTTTGGAGTTGGGCCTATAGCTTTTTGGGGAGTAGATTCAAATTCTAGTCTAATGGAGGTTGAACCACTAAAGAGAAGGGGTGTTGAGAACTGAGATGTAAGGTATTGCAACACTCCAGTGAAAGAGCACTGGCTAGTATCAGGAGACCCAAAAAGTTACAGTTATAAGAGAAGTTTGATGACAGCTTAAAATCACTTCTTATTTAATGATGAGTTAGAAAATCCTGGACAGTTATTAGGCATGCTTTTTTTCTGATCATAGGGCTTATAGAATTAATTTTATTTCAACAATCTATTGGGCCAGGATTGGGTAAACTCAGGCCAGACCTTTTTTTTTTAGAAATTAAGAAGTTTTGCTATATCTGAATAAAATTGGAATGATAGTTTATTATTAACAGAAGACTGATTCATGTATTCAAGGGTGATATCAGTTGAGAATTACAATAATAAAGGACAATAAAGGGAAAAGACATAGACAAGAAGTCACAGTGAGGTAGCCCAATGCACTGCCCAAATTTGCATGGAAAGCGGCCATTTTCAGAGTGTAGGCAATTCAGAGATAGACACAGACCATCAACACAAGTCTTGAAATGGTGCAAAATACAGCGCGTGCAAATAAGCACATAATAGATGCAAATAAAGCAGAACATGCAAAAAGGAAAAGCATAATATTTATTTTTTTCTTCTTTGGTTGACCCTATTAGTTCTACTAGGTTAGTAGCCACTTTTCAGGAGAGACCCAAGGTGGTATTTATCAAAAGCACAGCGGATTCAACCAGCTCCTTGTGTTGATTCTATGAACTAGCACCGCACCCCTTCAGCTCTTCAAGTAAAGAGCAAAAAAGGACTTCTACAAAACTTTAACAGTGCCAATTTATTTCCTGCAGACAGTACCCAATTCATGCCTCCCCTCAGCTCTTCAATTTAAGAGCAAATAAAAAAAAGGGAAAAAAAAAACACTTTCAGATACCTGGAATGCAGGAGCAAATCAAGTCCTGTTTCTGCACCCTGAACCCAACTCACCTGCCTCACCTGCCTCACATTTTAGTACTTCTACTAGCACACTAACCAGATAGGCAGTACATGTCCCCATCCCTTTTTCCCCAGCTCTTCAACAGAAGAGTAAAATAAAAAAAAGTTTGTGATCAGGTACCTGAGACTCTGGAAATGCAGGAGCCAATCAGGTCCCATCTCTGCACCCTGACCCTCCTTCCTCACATTTAGAGGGACAGATTTGTTACAACTAAAACTGTTCACATGCAAAATTAACCTGTCACTTTATTTTACAGATAATAAGCAGACTGAGGTCAATTGTGCATCTAATCTTAGTATAAGAAGACCTAGCACATTCAACCCGCCTTTGCACACAACTGTTTTACTGTTTGAGAAGCTATGTGAATTCAGTTTTAGAGATTTTTTTAAACAAGCTCGAGTAAATTCTATTGAGTGTAATTTAAATGAACTAGAGCAAACATTGTTCAAGACTATATTGGACAATAAACAGATGATGGTTATGAAACCTGACAAGGGGGAGTGGTCTTGTTATGGACAAAAATTATTACATCAACAAAATGTTCAGCTTGTTTTATTCAGATACTTATGATGAGGCCTCCATAAATGAACTTAATATTGCCTACAGGAAAATTGACCTAATACTAGAGGAAATGTTGATTAATGGCCAGCTCACGATTGAAGAACATGATTTTGTGCACACTGTCAACCCAAAAATCCCTGTTATTTTTGGGATTCCAAAAGTTCATGTGTTTTTCAGACCCCCGATTCATCCGATTGTTGATGCCAAGGCATCTAAAACTTTTTGTATAGCCAAATATATCGACCATTACACAAAAACTATATTAAATGTCAACCCAGTATTGCTTACGGATTCCTGGAAATTTCTAGGGAGGGTAACAGATAAGACCTCTTTAGAGAAGCGATAATTTTTGTCACTATTGACATACAAGATTTATTTTCAGTAATACTGCATGAGATTGGGGTGGAATGGTGCTATGAATATTTAAAATCAAAGATGCGTATCAGCCCAACAAAATTAGAGGTCTTGAGAGAGTTCATGGAAATAGTGTTGGAGAATAATTATTTAACATTTGAAGGTCAGATCTTTAGACAAAAAACTGGGGTGGCTATGGGGGCAGCATGTGCCCCCACATTTGCCAACTCTGTACTGTCTTACTGGGAAACACATTATGCCCTTAATTTAGAATTTAAAGATCCCTGGCTTTTCTATGGATGGTTTTTAGATGACATGATATTCTTTTGGAATGATACAGAGCTGAGATTACACCAATATTTTGAATACTTACATTCTACAACTGATTTTGTGGCCTTTACTATGGACATTCAGGGGGATTCTGTGCACTTTTTTGATATTTTTATTAGGAAGAATTATGATAAGAAAGGTTTTGATTCCATAATATACCATAAACCCTAACTCTTTCCTTCATTCTGAAAGCATGCACCCTGTACACCAAAATAAGTCCATTGTTAAGGGGCAATGTGTCAGACTAGCCCGTATGGTTTCAGATAACGATTTCTAAGTGGAAATGGCAAACTTGGGGGATATGTTTTCTAAGAGAGGATACCCAGACCAGGTTTTTGAAAAATATTTTTAATGAAGTGTTCAGTAAAGGAGGACAGGGCACTTTTCCTCCCTACTAGGAAAACCCCATGTGCTTAACTATAGCAATGGGCAAGATATAAGAACTTGAGTTACTGGTGTGGAAAGGTTCAACCACGGGCTAATATTGACCTATATTTGGCAATTTGAAGGCCTTAAGGAAATTGTGGAAAGGAACTGGACCATCTTTCATATGAATAGTGAACATTTAGATATAGTTGGGGAAAAAACAGTGGTGGTATATAAAAAGGCTCCTACTTTTAAGATGATTGTAGAAAGGGTAGGAACAAACAAACAGGTAGGAAAGATGGTTAAATGTGGGAATTGCAATCTATGTAAATACATGCTTGAGGGATTCTCAGTTTCCATTAGAGGGTTTGGAGAGATCCATCTTAACCGAAGATTCCTATGCAGTAGCAGGGAGGTGATATTATGTGGCACTATGCAATTCATGTCCAGCCTTCTATATCGGGAAAACTAAAAGAACTATTAAACAAAGGGTTTATGAACATTATTGTATCAAGAAAACAATGAACATAATGCCTTGGTAAGGCACATTAAAATGTACCCTACACACTTGTTTAAATTTTGTGTGATTGACCAGGTGAAATTAGGAGATTGGGGGGAGGTCCCACAGATGATTATCTTGAGTACCTCAAGTTGAAATGGCAACTAAGAACCAATACCACTCAATTTCTGGGGCTAAATGAGAGTGTCTCTATTTCCAGTATGTTAAAACTAAGAGCTTTCTTTTATTTATGAGTAACTGGTAAAACTAGGGGTGATATTTATTTTATTTTCATTACATACAGATATACTTTTTCTTCATCATTCTTCCATTAATTTCCTACTGATCAATAAAAATGTTAATATAACCATAAATAGTCAATATGCATGTTGTGGATATGTTTTGATAGATTTTGCAATTGGATATACTTTGCCAAGTAAAAATCGGGTGTTGACTTTGACTGATAATTGGTGGGGTATGCAATAAAGTTGGACTTTTTTTATCATGTATACATCATGTTTACAATATATATATATATATATATATATATATATATATATATATATATATATTATTTTTTATGATTGTCTTTGCATTTTTTCTATGGGATGATTTTTATTTATGTTTTTAAGGTTTGTTGTAAAAAAAAAATAATGTTGTGAATAATAGTAAGGGCTGCAGTTTCTGTAACCATGTGCTTTTCAATTGTTTTTTATAACTGTTAATCAGCACTGCCCGTGTAGGATATAAAAAGGGTGCAATTTATTTGTATTATTTGTTCTGAAGAAGTCCTGACATTTTGGGGACGAAAGCGCTTAACCTTATGGCTACTGTTCAATAAAACATTTTAAAAGCGGCACTTGGCTCTAAAGATTTCATTCTTCCTGTTTGGCTTAGTTCCTTGGTTTGTGTATTTGGTGTATATTCCTCACATTTTAATTAAGAAAAAAAATGAAGTATATTTGTTTTCTTTTAAATTGTAGCAAGCTGCTTGCTACACTTTATACACTGCACAGAGTGCTACAGTACCCAAGCTTAACTTTAAAAATGATGTTTTTCTTTTAAACTGTAACAAACTGCTTGCTAAAATGTAACAGTTGCTACAGACAGTTTACATCACAAATGGAGTACTACAGTGCTCTTATTTTATTAACAGAAAAACAAAGAAAAACTATTTTTCTTACCATTAAACTGTAACAAGTAGTTTGCTGTAGTTTACATCATACATGGAGTACTGCAGCACTCAGGTTTGACTGCAAATGCAACACTGGCTTTTAAAGGCTGATATACATTAAGAGCAATCAGGATCAGCCAATTTCACCCCACAAAACTTTGGGCCCATAACAGTTGCCCCTAGCTATGCTACTTATATTTATACTACTAGGTGAAATATGGCTAGGGCATTGGGGAAATTCCCCTACTCATCATTGTTGTGGGACTCATTTTGGAGGAGAACTTCCTGTTTCCATTCCAGGCACAGAGGCAGCTCAGAGAAACAGGGAAGCAGATGGAGACAGAAGGAGATAATGGGACAGTGAAAGAAATAAAGGAAAGGCAAATATTGAGACTGCAGAATGTGTGCAGGATTTTGAGGAAATGTTTCAAAGAAACCTGTTTGATGGAGATGACTCAGCAAATGATGGCTGAGCCCTCAAGTCAGGAGGGTTACATGATGATTTACTTAAAGAAATGGTAGTGCAGAGTGAGCCAGAAAAAGGAGGAGCTGTTTTCTGGGGAGGACATTATGGAGAAAATACAAAAGGTGAATGCAGAGACAATCCTGAAGAAAAGTGGTGAGATGGAAAAGAAAATATATGCAGAGAAAGTAAAATAAGGCAAAAGTGGAGTAGCAGAAAAATGGCTGATGAAAATGAAAAATGGAAGTACATGGTAGGAATTCAAAGTAAAGAAGACAAAGAAATGGAGAAGTATGAAGTGTGGGACAATTTAATTGCTCCCTGGAGTGTAAAACCACATGAAGTTTATTCTTATGAACAAAGAGACACTTTGTGACATTATATTTGAGACTGTTTTTCAATGGAACATTTTCATGAAGAATGTGAAAAAAAGAAAGACTGTTACCCAATGAAATCTTTATGGATAACAGCATTTAACAGGGAAACAAAAAAGAAGATTCATGTACAATTTTGAGCAGAGGTAGAAACAGAGACTTTGAAAGGACATTTGAAAGCTTTATGTAACAAAGTACTGGACATTGCAACGTTTATGGCAAAAGAGGTGTATGGACTGGGGGCTGGGACTGTAATATTGATAGGACCATATGACTTAACTAGGCTATTGGTCCTGAGGCCCTTATAAGCCTAGCCAAGAGTTTAGCCCATGTTTAGACAATTCAGCACCCAAAGCCCCTGTCCAGCAGGGACACAGATGGAATCCCAGGGGTGTATTTTCTGTTTCCCATCCAGTTATCCAGGTTGCGTTTGAAAAGTTGCAATGAGGTACTCTGCTTGACATAGATAGGGAGTCTATTCCACAGATGGGGGAGTCTCTGGGGCACAAATCTGTCCTGCCAACAAGTCTTATTGATGTCACAGACCAGGTTGAGGGCGCACATGTGGGTTACTCAGGTGGAGCTTGACTTGTCGATATGCATTAGTTCCATCAAGGCAGGATCTTAGATTGTTTTGTATGCCAGACAGAGGTCACCTCTGAAGAATCTATAGGAAACTGAGTAGAGGGACAGGGCTTTTAGCCTATCTGTGTATGGTGGATATTTGAGGTCCTGAATTCTTCTGGTGAGGAACCTCCGTGGTCTCTCCAGTTGCTGCATGTGTTTTGTAAGGGGCATGCCAAAGGGGGCATTGTACTCAATAACTGGCCTTATAAGGGAAGACCTACTTGTTCCTGGATAAGATACCTTACTTATAAGGTGTGCCATATAGAAAACTTCTTGTATAATGGAAGCAACTTGGTGGTCAAAAGTCTGGTTGCTATCAACCTGGGTGCCCAAATCCATCATGACTGATTGTGTGCCTAGGCCATTGTTATTAATGTGATAATATGTGGGGACATCACTCTCCCCAAAGGGGATGATGATGCATTTTTTGGCATTCAGCTTGAGGCCATGTTTCTGGCACCAGTCATTTGTTTCGTTGAGACCCTCTTGGAGGATGTCCACATCACTTGGGGAATTGATGATCATGCCCAGCTTACAGTCATCTGCAAACTTGGTCAGCCATAGTCCACTGGTTTTGGCCTGCACCTCAGAGAAGTATATCCCAAATAACAGCGGTCCCAAGACCGATCGCTGAGTACGCCACTCATTATGGGTCTAATGCTTGAGGTGGCTTTCCCTATTTTGATTAGGTGTGTTCTATCAGTGAGCCAGTTTGCTACCCATCTGATAACATATGGATTGATACCTAGTTGAGAGAGTTTGTCTATTATGCCCAAGTAGGGAATAGTGTGGAAGGCCTTGGCCAGGTCAAAGTAGGTGGTATGCAATGTCTTCCCTTCATCCATGGCTTTGGTGACTGTCTCAAAGAAGTTAACCAGATTTAACAGACATGATCTCCCCTTGACAAAGCCAAACTGTGTGGGGTCGAGTGTTTGGAGGTTGCCAGTGTCCCTGTTAATGATGCCCATGATAATCCATTCCATGGCCTTACAGATCAGGCTAGTTAGGCTGATGGGTCTATAATTTCCCAGATCTGTGGATGCTCCACCTTTCTGCAAAGGGATGACAGTGGCTGTCCTCCACTTGGCTGGGACAAAGCCAGTACTCAGGCTTTGGTTGAATAGGGTGCCTAATGGTGCTGCAAGTTCATGCCTGAGTTCATGTAGGATGCAGCCTGGAATGTTATTGGGTGTCATGGAGGATGCATTTTTTGCCTTTGAGAGGGCAGTGATGACCTGTTCCCGAGAGATAAGGGGAGGGGGGTAGGTACTGGGGATGTCCTGATTTACTAATGGAGGGGACAGAGGGGTGAAGTTTTCATTGAATCTGTCAGCCAGTAGGTTGGCTATATCTACAGCATTTATGTATGTGCTGTTCTTGACCACCAATTCTGAACAGATCCAGGTGCTTCCTTTGAGATTGCAGACATATGTGAAGATGACCTTATGACTGTCTCTAGTAGATGTGGCCAATTTGGACTCAAAGTCGGCTTTGGAGGATTTCACTAGTCCTCTTATTTGCTTGTTCAGACTAAGGAGAGATTGATTCCAATTGGGCACCTGCTCCTTTTTGGTCCTGAGCAGCATTTTTTTCCTTTTGTTATAGAGTTTATTTATTGTAGATGTCCACCAGACAGGTTTACTCTTCCTTGTGGAGGATGATTTTGTCCTGTCTGGTATTCCTGATTCCATGGATCTATATAAGTGCTCATATATTGTGTTAAAAATAGAAAGAGAAAAAATATACGAACACTTATATAGAAGCCTGATAAATGTGGAGGGGAATAGGGGTGTTATAAAATACTGGAGACAACCCAAAACATGTTTTTTTTTTTTTGGTGAAAAGGACATTTGATAAGTAACTGTTACAAAAAAAGTGCTTTATTTGTGGGGAAATGTGACATAATGCAAACAAATGTGAACTGAAATGTTATAAATGTAACAAAATTGGACATTTATGGATGGAGTGCAAAAATGAAAATAACAGTAAGGAAAAAGAAAGGGAAGAAAATAAAGTGAAGAAATGTTAGCAGTAGTAGAAATAGAAAAATTGGATGAGAAAATAATAATAAAGAGGGTATAGAAGAAGGTTCTGAAATAAGTGATGAAGAACACATAAACTGGGAGGTAATAAAAGGGAAAAAAATAATTCTATTGGTAAAAGGGTAAAAGACAGAAAATAAAAAATTAAAGGAATAAGTACAAAAGAAAAAAAAGGAAATGGGCAAAAAAGAATGTGCACATGTAAAGATTAGGGCTTAGTACGATGACTGGGTATTTGACTTACAAACACAGGGTACAGTGTTTGCTTTTCACCTTTCTGAAGGAAAGTGGTTGGGCTTGGAATGGCCTGCTAGGAAAGCTAGCCCACTAATTATCTATGAATTTATGAAACCATGAATCTAAGGAAAAGGGATAGTGAAAAGTTTAAAGTGCTTTCTGTAAATGTGAATAGTATTAAGGACATAGTAAGAAGAATAGGAATTTTGGAGTGGTGTAATACTTGTGATGTAGATGTAAGTATATTAAAAGACACAACATTTTTAACAAATGAAGAAAGATTACGAACACAGAAACTATGGGCATGAAAAAATAATCTGGAATTTGGGAAATTAGAGATGTTTTGGAATAGTTATATTCTGTAGAATCTAGATGTAACTTTAGCAAAAATGGGAAAATTAACTATTGTATATTAAAAATGGAAAGAAAAGTCTAGAGAATTATAACATTGTATGTGTATACTAACTGTAAAGAAAGGGAAATATGAATATTATAATAACATGAGACTTTCTGTGGCTTAGAAAACAAGGAAATGATATAAGAAAACTATTAGAAGTTATAAGATGTGGTAAGTTAAAACTTTGGGACATAAATTCATGGACTGACAAAAGGGGTATGTACAGAACTGAAATAGATTATTTTAAAGTATCAGAAGGTTTAGTTATAGGAGAAATGGAGGTAGTTGAAACAGGATTTTCTGATCAACTTGAAAAATGGCTAGAGATAAAAGGAAACAAGGAATATATAAAAATAGGCAAGTGAATAAAAAGGATAAATGAAAACACATGGAATGAAGAAGGAAAGAGATAAATAATAAAGTTATGGAAAGATCATATTACTTTGAGAACATTTATAAAAAAATTGTCTAAATGAGGGGTGATATGTAAGGAAAAATATAAAAACATATTTTTTTACAGTGGCAATATGATGTGAGAAAAGTAGAGAAAGAAAAATATAAAATAATATATAAAGATGCATTGGAAGATTTAGAACATAATGATAGAAAGTACTTTGACAAAGAAACAGAATTATATGATATAAATCAAGAAAAATACAAGCATTGTTATATAAGCAAAAATATTTTTACAAGGAAACCAAGAAGTATTGAGTTAGTTAAGCAGATTAGTGAAGTAAGATGGTAGTGTAATGAGAGAAATAAAAAAATGTAAAAGGAAAAACAGAATGCAGGAAAATATTATGAAAAGTGTAGTACAATATGTACAAGAAATGTTTAAAGAAAAAAGGAAGGAAGTGAAAAGAACATGGGAAGTAAAACACTTTAGAAAAAAGAGAATAAAGAGTTGGAAAAGGAGGTTTATTTAAATGAGCTAGATAAAGTATTAGGACAAGGAAATATAGAGTTGGCAGCAGGCCCAGATGGAATAGGGTATGGAATATACAAAAATTTAAGGGACTGGCAAAAAATATTTTTTAAAGATTTTGAATGAATGGTTAAATGAAGTTTTTTATGTATAAAGAATTATGTAGTGAAATACTTAAATTTGTATGGAAAAAGGAAAATAGAAAAGAATAAAAAAATGGAGACCAATAGTATTGAATAATAATGATTATAAAATCTTAATGAAAATAATGCAAAAGATATTTGAAAGTAAAATGGGAAATGTTATGGAAGATAGCATATATACTATAAAAGGGAAGGGTTGTCAAGAATTATTAATGATAGAAAAATCATGGATGATATTATGCACAGAAAAGAAGAAGCAAAAATCTTGATAAAAGACTTTGATAAGCCATTTGATACAAACTGGACATGACATCTTAAGGGTAATAATGAAAAAAGATAAGTGAAAAAGTTATGAAATTATGTATGTCAGGATATAGTAATAATAAAGTAAAAGTACTTGAAAATGACTGGTTAAACCAAGAGGTACATATGAAGAGTGGTATAAGACAGGTATGTCCAATGAGTTGTATATTCTTTGCATTAGTTATGAATGTGATAGTATGTGAAATAAATTACAAAATGAAGGAAGTAGGGTATATAACACCTAAAGGGTTAAGAATTCTAATTGAAAAAACAAAATTTGAATAAAAGAAGTAATAATTTGCACAAATGAGTGTTTAGAGATGATAGAGATGGCTTTAAATAAAAAGAAAAGTAAAATCTTAGGTGATGTAGTAAAGACTGGGGGTATATTTTACAATAAATGAAATGTCTGTGTTAGGTATAAAAGGTGGGAATAAAGACATAAGTAGAATTAAATGGGAAAACCAATGGAAGACTCTTTTATGGAGAACATATAAATTATAATTCAGGAAAAAAGGCTGATTTGATATATTCAGTACTGATGGGGAAAATAGCATATTTTGCAAGTGTATTTATATTGCCAACAGTATTAGTAAAGGAATCATTGCAGAATTTTTTTTCAATTAAATAGGGTTCTAGATTAAACCCAGTAAAAAAGAAGAGTTTTGTAAATAAATAAGAAGGAGGATTAGGGTTAATTAACCCAGTGGTATACACTGCTTCATTAAATTTGTACAAAGTGTTAAAGTGGATAAATGAAAAAGATGAGGGATTAGTAGAAAAACTGTATAAATGTAAGCATGATAAATTTGGCGGTATGGTAAAAACAGTAAAAGAGTAAAAGAGTGTGTAAATGAAAAAATAAAATGTTACAAAGAATAAATATTTTGTGGAAAGTAAAAATTGATGGTATAGAAAATGATAGAAAAGTATGGTATAAGAATATATTGATAAAACATTACTATGTAAAATTATGGCAAAATATAACACATAAAAAAATTAAAGCTGTAATAATAAGAAGTAAATGATGTAATCAAAAAGTAGAATGTCAAGATTTTTTATGAAGACTGGTAATAGTTAAATTGCCAGTAAAAAGAAATATGCCATATAAAAAGAAAAGTGACAGAACATATTTACATTGTCAAGAAGAAGAACTTATAGAACATGTGTTTTTGAAATGTAAAAGAGTAAAAAAAGTTATGAGGAAAACTATGTAGAGAAGATTTTTTTTAAGATATAAAAGAAGTGGATAAAATAAGCATGGATATGATTAAATATGGATGTTATAAGAATAGAAGTAAAGAATATGTTAAAAGAATAAATAAAAAGTTATTTTATGTTATGTGGATTATATGGAATGACATAATAAATGAAATTATGTTTAATGGTAAATGGATTTTAGCAACAATATTAAGTAAAATCTGATGGTTATAGAAAAAGAAGTGGGTATCTAATAAAGATGAAAATTTAGCATGATTGTATGGGAAATTATGAATATGTATAAACAGATTTCTATGTTTATATATTTGTACATATGTAAATATTTGTAAATATGTAAATATTTGTAAATATGTAAATATTTTTTAAATAAGGATTATTTTTTATATAAATAAAGGATCCATACTCTTTTTGATAGGGGCCGTGAAATTTGTTATGTCAACCTGAGCTACTGTCAATACTAGTAGATGGGACCTTGGGTTAAAGTCTCATCCGAAGGACAACTCACTCTGGCATGTAGCACCCTCTTTATACTGCACCGTAGCATCAGCAATTCATCTATCTGGAAGGGTAATACAGCCCACAGCCCTCTGGATTAAAGACAAGTATGCCACCTGTTGTGACATTGACACTGCAATATGCAGATGTATGCAGCCAAGATGGAAACATGATTTAGAGGCCTATATAATGGCATCACTGTATGACAATGGGCATCCATATTGTAAGCTAAAGCTGTCAGAAGTAATGCAAGAGCCATGTTAGGAGTTGCGTTACCTACAGGACAACATTTTGTGTCAGTAGCCATCACAGGTTCCAATGCAGGCAGTCCTTGCTAATGTCAAAGATACTGACAGCAAATTATTGGCCACCACCTCGCCAACCAGCTTCAGAGTGGATATGTACACTGGAAGATACCTTGTAAATATGTGTTACCTTCATGCAGAATCGGGGGGTATGTGTAATATGCAAATTCTTGTGACCTTCAAAGTATGTGTAGCTCTTACCATTTTAGCCACAGAGTCTTTTCACTGATGAATGGGTGACATATGATATATATTACAGACCTCTGCCTCATGTATATTTATTTATTTCCACAATATAATGCTTCAAAATGTGAATGAGCATGCATTCTATGATACTACATACTTTGCTGAGGTCCTGCATGCCACATATCACACACATGTTAAAATAGAGAACCATCTTCTTGACCAGATTCACAAAGATACATCAGTCAGAAGGGCCACCACTCTCTAAATTGCCAGGTGTTGTGTAACACAGAAGGCAGAGGTATGTCATTCATTAAACTATTTTAATAATAATTGCAATTGCCATATATCAAACATTTTACAATAGCTAAAAAGAATCCCACCTTCTTCTGGAGAAGACTCACTCTTGACATTTCATAACCACAACTGTAATTCACCCAAGAAATGTGTTCTGCTATATCTTGTAAATCTTTCTCCTGAAGGGTCACTTTTATAAGAGCCACAGTTTCTACTAACCTATGCCTTTCATACATTGCATTTCTCATATTGCACAACAAAATAATTTCATCTTTTTACCATGTTTCAAATACTTCTCTTATCATAGCCATCCTTTCATTTTCCAAGGTCTTCTAAAATCAGCTGCTTAGAATAAACCATTGACCTAATACCTAATAAAATGCTATTATTCCCCGAATTAGCCTGTCATGATATGAGTTCTGATTCTAACAATATGGCTGAGTCTCATAAAGGAGCATAGCAAATCTGTGCAATGTGACTACCAAGTAGCCTATTGTATGGGGCAAAAGCTAATTATTGATGTATTCATGGATGCATACCATTTGCTTTGTCAAGCAGTGACATACATAAAAGAGTTGAGCAGAAGTGCAATGGCTGTACAATGAAAGTGTTATAGTAACACATTAGCTATAACAGCAACAAGTGCTTGGCTGACATGTATAAAGTTAGGTAAGAGGCAATATAACATTCCATGACAGAATCCCCTAAGGAACCCTGAGATCAAACTGAGGTGCTTGTCTGAAAGGGGGGCAGGGCCAATTGATCATGTCATACAGAGTCATGGCATGGATCATAAAAGATCACTGCATGCCAGCCTTTGGATGTAAGCAAGCATGCATGGAGACATAAGGCATAAAGGAAAAAATCCTTTGAAATGGCAATGCTGCTTCAAGTACACTCAACCCTCACAATCAGGGAACAATTGAGCCATGGATCTGCTACCTAGGGGTAGTGAATGGGTCAATGGAGTAACATGAGGGTAATTGTATTGCTTTGTGAGGACCAGACCAAAAAAAAGAGAGATAGACAATACAATGTGCTCATAGTGTGGTCTGATTAAGTGACTTGCTCAGAGTCACATAGCAGGCAAAAGAAGGCGGAAGGAACCAAAACCTGTACCTTGCGCACAATAAGCAGCTCATTAACAGCTCAGTGCTACAGTCATCAGTGCTAACAACCAGACTAATAGGTAGTGCTGTGTAGTGGTGTGGTAGAAAGTGAACTCTGCTTGCAGATAACATGTACCACAGTGCTTAAGAGCAAAGCAGACACTCTGTGTCATAATGTGGGTGGCCAAATACATGGCCACCCTGTGTGTCCAATAAACAGGGTGAAAAGAGGTATATTGGAAAGGAAGGGAAGGGAGAATGGGGCAAGAACAAACACAGAGGAAAACACACAAAAACATATGAGGTCCTGCATGCCACATATCACACCCATGTTAAAACAGAGAACCATCTTCTTGACCAGACTCACAAAGATACATCAGTCAGAAGGGCCACTACTCCCTAAATTGCCAGGTGTTGTGTAACACAGAAGGCAGAGGTATGTCATTCATTAAACTATTTTAATAATAATTGCAATTGCCATATATCAAAACGTAATGACTGAGGGAGAGGTATTTTTTGAGGGTAATACACACCCTTTTCCATATAAAGAAAGAAGGAGATATGGGAAAAGTTTGCATGTGTAAAGTGTGGAAGGAAAAGAGGTCAGGAAGGGTACTGTGTGCACACAAAAAAAAACACATGGAAAATAGGGGTGGAATACACACAAACAAAATAGGTTTGGCAAGAGATGGACACAGATATACATATGGCAGACAGACAGTGATGGGGTTGATCAGTGAACAAGGTATGGGGAATGTCATTATAGAAACAACATAAAGGGGAAATGGCATGGTGCTGGCATGGAGATCTGTTGAGGCTACCCAGAAGGTAACATACTCAAGTATTCTGCTTTAGGGTGGATGGTATTAAGGGGTGGTTGCCCCCTTGGTGACCAGATGGCCTGGGTCTACCATTTAAGAGAATCCAGTACTTGTTCCAGAAGGTACTGCATGAAAAAAGGAAGGTATCCAGGCACTTCTTGTACAAGAAGAATAAGAATATTCTGTTCACCTTTTACACACCAAACTGGAGACCTACATTTTATCAAAGATGAAGCAGTCATGGACACACAGTTGGTTGGATACAGACAAATGGGTGCACATTTATGGACATATATTGTGCAATCTTGCCTTGTTCAGTGGCATTATGGGTACCCATATACCACATAGCACTCAAGCATGGATGGCTCACCAGTGGGTGATATGGTCTATCCATGGCTCACACAGAAATAGACTGACAACATTGCAACAGTCTTAAGTGATTCAAAGACTTCTGCTCTGTGTTGCCAAATTTATATACTGGCTGCACTAACTGGCATCGATTATTATGGTATAAAGTGTTGTGTCATTAAGTTTTATTGATCTGCACAACAGTGCTCAAAATAATGGCTATAATAGTACAGAGGCAGTTATTATAGACAGAGGGAAGGAGAAATAGGCAGAGAATGTTAATATAGTACACAACTGTACTGTAACTGTAGGAGCTTATCATGAGACAGGAAGGTTCACATTGTTGTAGTTGTAACTGTCTGCCACAGACATGAAAAAAAGCCAGCTATGGATAGACTTGCTGCATCAACACATTAGTAGGACAATAGGCAGCCTACACATGATGACACTGTTGGTATGCAGGTTCATATATGACTATATGCACAACATAAGACTTACATAAATGTGTGCCAGCAGGGGCCCATGTCATATAATTGGTAGCTGAAGTGCAGAAAATAGATTTCAGAAGATCGAAACTGCACAACATCAAAGTATATGGGTACCTGTTGTCTGAGACTATGGTACAGCACAGAGTAAGGTTTTGGCCTTTCCCAACTGTAGCACAATCTCAGAGATGGTAAATATATATATATATAAATATATATATATTAATAGATGAAATATATAGATTCGCCCAATAGAACTCAACAAAAACGCCCAAGAAAGTAGAAATTGTTCAGAAAGGCAACAGGATATCCAGACATTCATTTTATGTGTCTGGATATCCTGCTGCCTTTCTGAACAATTTCTACTTTCCTGGGCATTTTTGTTGATGTATATATATATATATATATATATATATATATATATATATATATATATATATATATGTGTGTGTGTGTGTGTGTGTGTGTGTGTGTGTGTATACCATTAGAAGGGGTATAGGGGGTGTTGGGAGGCTTTAATAATGAAGCAAGAAATTACTGCAGTTTATACTATGCAAGGAATGCTACAACTTTCAGAGTTGTCCTAAAAAAAGAAACAACAAACACCTATTTTTTTTTCCTTTTAAAATGTAGCATCAATTATTACAGTTTATGTTATGCATGGAGTGATACAATGCTCAGATTTGTCTTAAAATAAAAAAAACCTCTTTTTTAACTGTAGCAACTTGCTTGCAAAAATGTATCAAGCAGTTGCTGTAGTTTATACAATGCACACAAAGTGCTACAGTGCTCAGAATTTTCTTAGAAAAAATGCTCTTTTTTCTTTTAAAGTAAAGCAAAGCTACTACAATTTTTAGACCACACACAGAGCTCTGTAGTGCTCAGCTTTGACAGCAAATGCAATACTGCCATTTAAAAGCCAGTATGCATTATTACTAAAGAGCAACTGGGCTCGGCTAATCATGCACCTAACATTCTGTGCCCTTTAGCCCACCCTAGCTACTTTATTGCAACATGATCCATGTGCCAACAATATATCTGTATCTGCTTTGCAATTATGCATGCCACAGTGGTAGCTCTTCATGGCAAATTAAGTGCACCTTGGACTCTAGGCAGTTTTCAAACAATGAGCTTTCCTACACACTTGGATTGCCAATAAATGCTCATATTCATTTTGATTCATATTCCTGATTTAGGACTATTTGAACTTCTGTCGTTATACTACACCAATATCTTTACCCATGTTATAGCCAATTGATTGTATACACCTCAAATAACTGACTGCAATGAAAAAAAGGCCTCAGTATTTTAACTTGCTTTACACAAATGCATGTTACTAATTCAAAGTCAGCCTAATGACATTTAACCTCATCATGACAGCTGTAGTCAGACATTCCCATCCATAGACAGTCCCCATACCCAGCAATTATAGCCCCGTTGTTGACTGTGTACACCTCTGATGCCTGATAGTAGTAACAATAAAACTTGTTTCACACAAATGCTCACTGGTCCTGCAAAGCTAGATTGTATAAGCTGAGCAAACTAGAGGGTAAGTTACTTTCATCTGCAGACAGGCCTCACCCCACCAGTAATTATAATCACTTTGCTGTGTATAGCTCATCTGGTTATGATAAAAGGTAATACCTCTCAACTTCTTAGCACAATAATCATGGACAATGGTAAAAATAGAGGGCAAAGGCCCAATATTATTAACATATTTCTCTTATATACTAGGTAAGTTGATAGAATAACATCTTTTTTGCATTATTATACACTTTCTGAAAGTTATGAAGTCTGAAACTCAAAAATATATTATTATTTCGTGACTACAGTCCTTATTGATTTACCAGAAGCCACAAATTTTATGAGAAATATTGCAAAATATGTGCAAAATCAGAGGATTTCTTTGAATTCGGGGAAAGCTGAAAGCTATGTAATTTTTAGCTTTGTTTCACATAAATAAGAATCATATTTTACACTAATGTAAATTAGTCTGGGAAAGCCAGATGGTTAATTGAGTAAACAAACAGAGGACAATAATGCTTTCTCTACAAACAGTCCCTTTTGCCAACCTGCTTAATTATAATCATGATGTCATGTAAAACTCACCTGACATTGATGAAAAAATCAGATCTTAGCAGTTTAGTACAAGAGTTTGGGACAAATCCAAAAAGTCCTTTATTAGACTAATCACTGAATATAATGCACTCTTTTGCATAAATCTCAATAAGCACCTAAACCAGCTTGAGAGACTACAATGTTTCCTGACCAGAAAGATCTCAGGTGTCAGTATCCTTAGCTATTCCTAAAGGCTAAACTCCTTGTCACTTTACTCAGTGTCATACAGACTTCTGAAAAGTGATGTATGCTTAGCCTTCCATGCTATGAATAACTTATCACTCTTTAACCTCCTTTACCTAAACAGAACTTGAGGTAAATCAAACAAATTTTCTAGAGACTTAAAACCTATACTAACACATCAGCAAACGTAAAAGGAATGGCAGATACCTAACTCAATGCATACTCTATTTTTGAAATAAGATGCCCTTACCTATCAAGCAGGTTACTTCCCTTGCTACCTCTAAAAGCAGACTTGATGGGTGATCATAAATTCCCACCAGGGATATTTGATGCCCTCCTTTGTCCATAAGCTTACTAGAAACCTATTAAATTACTAATATGTAATAACAAGGAACAAAAGCCCCAAACTATGGACAGACTTTAAATATTGCTGGTTATCTACTTGAAAGTTGTTAACATGACAGTTTTTGCATGGGATGCACTTCTTAAAAGATATGAAGTCTGAAAAGTCAGATGTGTGTGTGAACATCCCCTCCCTGGGCCAGTAATCAAGGAGCCAGAATCCTCACCACTGACACTGGAGGGGGATGTTCATTTGGAATGCAAATGGATACACTCAGTATTTCCAGATGCAGACCTCTCTACATCAAGCAGAATTTCCCTTAAGAGCACACAGAGAACACATTCAGCCTGGGGTCTGGGTTTCTCTATCTGTCTCCCTCTAGGTCCCCAGTAAGACTCCCCACTGGTAGAGCTGCAGAGTTAAGTCCTCAGCTGACTGCCCAAGCCAATTTCTCCACCACTCTGTCTGTGAAACCAGTGTTTCATATCCCTGCTCCAATTAGCTGACACACACACACACACACACACACACACACACACACACACACACACACACACACACACACACACACACACACACACACACTCACACACACACACCAGGGAAAGACTGGCACAGGTTTACTAGCTATGCCCCCTTCTGCTCAGACAGTAAGATAGTTTTCACTGCCACCAAGCACTACAAAGCCAGCTACCTAAGGCTCTTGCAAGGATACCCACTAATACTGAGTGAATTAATACAAATGGTAATGTTGACCAAACAGCCAGGCTTTCAGGAGTGGCCAGAGTTATCACCATATAAATATATACAAATACTCTCAAAACTTAAATATTTTATGAAAAGAACCAGCCACAATGAAAAGTTTAAATATATTTAATAATAAAAAATAAAGAACAAGAAAATACTAAATATCTATTTACAGTAGACACCAGAGATTCAGTCACAGGGAATATTAAAAATAACACTGATGGAAAGTTTCACACAGTTTTACAAAAACAGTATTTAGTTAGTCTTACTATCTATTCCTAACTGATCTGGAGAATTACTGTTCCTACTTATTGAATCATGCAAGACAAGATAATGTGGGTGAGTGGTCCTTGTTGTCAGACCCAAGACAGAATACAGAATGCTCCTGAGACTTCAGTCTCCTCTAATATTAAAACATTATTTCTGTACATAATGACATCACATAAGTCTGGTCATCTGACTCTATTTCCTGCACTATCCTCAACACTAAAAGCTTCCAGGGTTTAGCACCAATGCGCTACACTACACACAGATAGAGCTTTGCTCAGATGTGGTACAGCTGCTGGAAGTCATAAAACCATAAAACCATTTCACTCTTCCTACAGGAGCTGCAACCTATCCTCTGGCACAGACATTGCATACCTGGCTCCCTTCAAAACTGTGGGATAACATCTTTATGGCTTAACCCATAAAGTAGTTTAATTTCAGATATATTTTGCAAAGTCAGGTGGATTAAGGTTAACCTCTTCACTTCCAGTATATGCTGCTACAATGTCTACATTTAATTCAGTTACAATAAAACATGTACATTTATTTTCCTTCCAGCAGGGCACACTGTTAATACATTTGAATAAAAGAAAACCTCACAAATACATTTTCAGCACAAACATCTGTACAAATTAGTCTGATATACAAATTACATTTAATTATCTACAACATTCCAGCTAGCTGTGCTGGCGTAAGATATACATCCTGTATCCTACTTCGCCTGGCATGCCTGGTAGTACCTCCTATCATCACAGTGTGTTATCATTTAGTGACTTCAGTCCTTTATGATTTTCCAGAAAATTGCAGATTATATCAGGCATAAACTAAATACATGAAGCAAACTATTGAAATCAGGGACAGTTTCAATTTTGCTTCACACACAGACTCACCAGAGAGTAAGTATTACAATGTATTGTATACAAATGCACACTAGTCCAGTAAAGCCAACTTTAAAATGAACAAACAATACGAGGGCAACTTATTTCCATCCACAGCCAGACTTGCCACTTTTGGATGCTGTGATCTTTAATGATCTGCAATAAAACCAGAAATAAGAGCCACAGACCAAAGATATAAGATAAAACATGAGACATTCTGTGAAATCACAAAAAGTTTCAATTTTCTTTTATACAGATATCAGAGAAAGAACGTTCCTATATATTTTCTACAAATGCACATTAGTCCTTTGCAGCCAGATTTTTAAAAGATCAAACAAGAGTTTAAGTTGCTTTCAACCACAACCAGCCCCTTCCCCTTCCATTGAATGCTTGCAGTCCTCAGTGATTGGCCATAAACCAATACATTTATGAAGCAAAGACCAAAACATGAGACAAAGTCATGGAATGTACAAAATTAAAGATATTTTCTACTTTGTTTCAAACCAAAAATATAATGAGGCACAGAGCAACATGTGAGGCAAAGTCAGGGACAGTCTCTCAAATCAGACACAGTTTCAACTTATTTTTGGCATACTAACATTAGCCAAGGAGTAATGCAGTCAACCTTTAAATTGAGAAAAATGACAAGTTGATATCATCCAGACTTTAAAATGGTCAAACTGAAGGACACTGCAAGGGCAGGTAAACATCCGGTGAGCTGAGGTTAGTCTTTGTTCAGCAATGTTAGGAGGCAAATAAACAATTCACAACATTGTCTTGAATTTTCTACATTATCTACAAAATTGCAGCTAGCTGTGCTGGTGTAAGTTATACATCCTCTGTCCTAATTCTCCTGGCATAGCTGGTAGTACCTCCTATTATCACAGCAAATTTACTGCTAATTTCTCCCCCAAATCTCCCATCCCAACTCCAATCATCCCTGACTTACTTCTACCCCTACAAATATGGATGTGTCCTTAAGGTACTTTCAATATCAAAAAGCACTTCTTATATGGGTGTTGTTAACATACTAGGTCGTCTAGTAAACATTGTCAGACATGCCCTTGCCTAACTCCTTCTTAAACTGTTTAACCTGAGCTTAGTTAGAAGGTGTATTCCCATGTACTGGCACACTGCTGTGGTTATGCCCTTCCTTAAGGAGAAACCTACCCCTGAACCTGGAAATCATAGGTCTAGTAGTCTTAAAAGTCTGATCTGTAAAGCCATGGAATGCACCATTACTGACCTTATTAATTATGGTATCACATATCTCACTAGACATGACCTACAACAAATTGTCTTTGTGAAAGGTAGATCAAACCTGCAAAATCTTGCTAACTTTTATGAAAAGGTCATTCAAGAGGTTAACAGGGGTTATGCTATTTATGCAGCTTATTTTAATATGTCAAAGCCATTTGATATCATACCACATGCAGAAGTTGCTAAGAAACTATCAACCTTAAACCTGCATCCTTCTGTGGTGATGTGGCAGATGCTTCCTCAAACAGAATGAGGGTTACTCGTGTTTCTCAGAGATATTTCTTTGGCCCTTTTATGTTCAGCATTTATTTCTCTGACCTCAAAACTAAACAGTAGGACCACTATTTGATTAAATTTGCTGATGATTACAAACTGCGTGTAACTGTCAAATCCCCTTGAGATATTTATGCCCTTTGAAACAGTAAACACCTAGTTAATGGATAATAGGATGAAACAATACAAAGAAGGGCAGTTTTATCTTCTTCATGAAACAGAAATTCCTTGCACCCAACAGCAATGAGAATACCACATTATCAAGTGAAACAATACAGATTTTGGCACCTTGGCAGATAGATCCCTCTCTTTTGATTACAGTGTGGCAACTGTAGTTGGCAAATCCATCAATATTTGACACCTAATTGCCAAAGACATGTCATCTAAATCTAAAGAAGAGATTGTTCTATATTCAGCTCTAGACCCATTACAGAATATAATACACCTTTTGGCATGTACCTCACCAGACGTTAAAAAAAAAAAACTAGAAAAGCCAAAGAGATTCCTGACCAAAAAGATATCTGGTCTTAAAAGTCTTTGTTATCAAGACAGACTGAAAACCTTGTCCATGTATTATGTGTCTTTAGACTCCTGAGAAGTGATTTGTGCATCACTTTCTATGGTCTTAGAAATCCTGTTATCCTTTGCCATTTTTCTCAGTAAGTCAAATAGTGCAGCCAGTAGTAGAACCAGAGATCTTGACCTATATCAGCAAATAAACAAAGCATGATGGCAGAATAGGTACATCACCCAGCATGTCACCCTGCTCCGGAATAGATTTCCTTTGCAAGTGAGGCAAAGTGAGTCATTGTCTTCCTTCACACAGCACCTCGACAACTGGGTGTGTACCCTTAAGTACACACCGGGAATAACAAGCCTCAATCTCCCTGCAAAAAGAGGTAAAGCCTGTGAGTGGTTACTTAGCAAGGCACATACAGTCATTAGACTGTGCTGCTATGTATATTCTATGATCCTATGATGCTATTATCCATCTTTATGTCTTTAAAGTGTATTTACAGCTAATCTGTTGATAATGTTTATTGTACCAGAAGTTTCTTTGTTTGGGACATTTTTTAACTTTTTTCTAGTGAAAGTGTTTGTTATCTGTGAATTCTTCTTACTCCAGGTTTAATTTTCATTTGTTTTTTGATTAGCTGTGACTTTTATGTACAGCTTTTAAAATGGACTGTAAAGCAAGACCTTCTGCCCTGTGTTGCATTTCCTTGCTGCAGAAGTTCTAAACCAGATTGATCGTGTTGCATTACGTGTAGCAGCAGGGTATGCTGTATAGACACAATTGGTTTTGTTTAAGATGTTTATAATTGTTATCTAAAATTCCTTCTGCTCACCTTGGTCCATTGTCTAGTTTGCATGGTTGATAAAGGTTGCTACTGGTAGTGCAAATTGGAGCTAAGCTACAATGAAGTGTGTGCTGTTGGTGTTGTTTGTTCATAGGAACATCTTGTTGCTTTCAGCTTGGCAGCACAGCCTTGTGAGCAGTAACTGCTCTTTGTTTGCTTCTTTCTTTCTTTCTTTGCTTGGAGGTCTGTTGCTGAAATAGTTGCTGTTGATATAATAGCTCATTGCTTTTTGCATACCAAATCATAACCATGATCAACAGCTTTTGATCTCTACATTTTTCTTTCTACTTGGACTACTGATTGAAAGCAACTATAACTGGCTGGGCTGCATGTAAGCATAATGCAACAGAGTCTGAGAAATCCTAGAAGCAATTATATTGTGGCACACAAATCTATTCACTCACTGCTTGTAGTGTGTGTTTTGTGGTATCTCAGCCAACCTTACTTCATTTTTGTTGGTGGCAGCTGAGCCATGAAGTGCATAGTGCGTGTCTCCTAAGCAACCTCCAGTCACACTACTGGTGCATCTTCGTCTGCTACCACGGTGTGTTGCTTCTAAGCAACCAACACTCATACTATTGGTGGCATCTTTGTCTGCTGTTCTAGACCATCTTGTGTGCAATTTTTATATCTCTTCAGGCTTCATTCTCTTGTTATATATATCATATGCAGTTCGTTTATTGCTTTCTTACTACTGTAATTTTGTACTGTACCATATTACAGTTGTGTACATCATTCTTATATTACTGTGTTTAATTTATCTTACCACTTTAGGCCTCATACTATTGTTAGTAAGTTATACAGAGTTTGTTTGTTGTACCACACCATAAGTGTGCACTAATCTCTGGTTAGACTGTATTATGTCATTTTCTCCCTGCCAGTTTAAGTAGTTGTTTCAGCAGTGTTACCACAACGTTGTCTCACCTAGTACATCTCTTCCACAGCATTGGTTATTCATGCAATGCATCTTCTCAAACTAATGGCTAAATTGGTTTAATATATCTTTGTTGCATTCAGGAATTCAATTCATCTGGCAAATATTGAAGCCAACTTTACCTATACCCCTTCTTTTGGCAGCCTCTTGTACTTGGTGTTCTGACAAAGTGTAGAAACTGCTAAAAGCCCACTGACAACCAACTACTGCTGGATCAAAATGACATGATATGTGAGAGATATAATGATATTTGTAATCTGAATGTCACCATCTCAGTTGCACAGATGGTTGGTAAACAACCCACAAACTCACCCACATCTCCACAAGATCACATAAAACCAACATATACTCAGGCTGTAAAAAAAAATCACTCACCGAGACTCATAGAATCAAGACTAAATAACAAAACTCCACCACACCCACATAACTGTTGTGTTTCACTGTGGCATAATCTGCCTTATGCTCTGCTACCAGATTTGACTAGAAAAACAGTCCCAAAAAAACTAAGAAATAATGTTTCCTGCAGTTATGTTATATATTAGAGTCTGCTAGGGTTGATTTAATGTCCTGTTGTGTGCTGTGGTATTTTTCTGTATCTTTAACTGATTTAACTGGATCCCCATGGTGAAAGAAGGGACTAGTGCTGCTGTTGTTTCCGGGTTGTATTACCATTGGTTACATAGCAGTGCAAACATTTGTTGGCCTGTGTGCTCATATTGTCTGCTTTAAACGTATGTTTTATGATTCCACCATTCTCTGTTGGAGTGTGGCAAAACAAACCTGCCATGAACTATGCTACAGTTTTTACTGGAAAATTCATCCTGCAACATCAGAGAAGTATTGGGTTTGCAGAATGTGTAACACAGTATCTGGGTGAATATAGCAGTAGTAAATACTCATTTTGGACTACTGCATCCAAGTCATTACCTGTGCCTGGATGCACCTTGGTATGAGCAGAGGCAGTTTGTGGCACATTTTGTCAGCTGGTGATGTTGGATTTAACCTTGCTAATTGTTTCTCCCAGCTGTGTATATCGCATTTGTGGCTGACTGACTGCTGTCCTGTTGTATCGTATCCTTCTTGTGGCTCATTGTTTACTGTCCTACTATACTGCAGCCTTGTTGTGAATGTGTTATAAGCCTTACTTCATTACATCTAGGTTTCTGTACTATGCTTGCTACTATGGCATCTGAGGCTGCTGTAGACACATCTGGTACTGTATTGTAGCACCCATGCCTATAGCATCTAATGCCTCTTGTAACTTTCTGCCTGTTCTATTACCTACCTAGTAGAATTATTGAACATTTTTCCTATTCATTAAGCACCATGTAAAGTCTTGGAGACATCTGTATCCAATGTGTTTAGATTTTGTGAAGTGATATTTGTGGTTGCTACACAGTTGTTCACTAATAACTGGTACTACATTGATTCCCACATTATAATATTCCTGACCGCTGTTCAGGCACTGACATGCTGTAGACCACTGTTTTATTCTGTTTTTGCATCCATGCATTCTGTCAAGGTGATCCTTGTAATGCTGCATTGCATTGTGCTATACTATTACTGAAGTGTATTGGGTTGGACATTATTGAGCTATATTGAGTAACAATGTATTATGTAGTATCATATTGTACTTTTGGGTGCCATACTGTACTGAAGTTGCAAAGTAGTGTACTGTCCTGTAACTGTTGTGATATACTGTGTTGTGATGATTTTGCACTACTTCAGTGTCCATTTGTGTATCACACAACTTCTCCTTTCTTCTTTTATGGATAGATCAAAGGACACTAAATTCTGGAACAGCTCACAACACTTACCACCAGACATGTCAAAATCAACCATGGGACCACAGTCTGTTTCTGCCCCATTTGTTACCAGACTTTTAGTACTAGGCATGTTGGGGCAGTAAATAAGTTGCCACATGCTCACTGACAGCTCTTGCTATTACTACAGAATGTGTCCACACATGAGAGGTGAAAATGCATATTACAACTAGAGGCAAATATCTTGAATAAAACAGTTATCAACAATCCAAGGCAAACATAAAATTTTCCTATGCTAAGTTACTATCAAAATCACTTCCAAAACTACAAAGACCTCCAAGGTGTAGCACTGTGGATGCATACATTGCAGTCAGTCCTCAGAACACAATTGCACCCATTTCATACCACATATATCTTCTTCCATAACAAACAAGTCACCAAAGTTGTCTGACCAAGCCCTTCAGGCCACATGGATGGCTTATTCACCTTATGAATGCACTTGTTATATGTGATGCCATAGTTCAGTTCTCTGATGCACCACTCACAACATAGAGCAAAGACAGTGTAACAGTCAGCTTCCTCTCAGGTGCTAGAATCTGCCATATTACCAAGGCACTCAAGCCCCTTCATCCCAAGTATAAATATAACACTGCTGTTGTCCATCTGGGTGTAAATAACTTGAGATGCACCCACTTAGACTATATAAAGAGGGCCATGACGAAACCCTCTGAGTCTGAGTGCATCTCTAAGGCTGGAAAGGAACTAGTCTTGAACAGTGTCTTAGCATCAGGAAGAACGATGCCTCAATATGAACAAAAGATGGCTGACTTTAATAGTTATTGCTGTCATTGCAAGAGGGCCCAATTTGTATCAGCCTGGAGGGAGATGGAAGATAGTCTCACTTCTTTTACCATGGTTTTTAATTGCTGGCTGAGACTTTCTTTACCCCAAACTGTACCAGTTTTTAAGCAATGTCAAGCTACTCCGGCTGCCAACTTAGTAAATATAAATTCTTATCTGGCAAATGTTAGTGTGGTGCTGCTCAACATAATGAGCCTAAGTAAGAAAATACCATGCCTCTAGGCCTTCCTAACTCTAGAAAACATAGATATTTGTGTTGTCATTGAAACTAATTTCTGGAAGAGTGAAATCACTTCCTCCTTACCTGGATTCTCTGCCTACCACTTATTCAGACCCACAAGTGTAGACAGCAGTAATGGTGGTAGTGGTGACATGTCTGTCACTATCTTAAAAAAAATCACCTTTGGACTAATTGACCAGGGCAATGACCTTGAGCTCCTTCATAACCTAATATCAGTAAACAAGATCGTATATCATATCCTGTCCAAATACAAACCCCATTCCATCTCAGCCACATATCATAAAATACCTTCATAGTTAGTGTCCCTTTCCACTAACACTAATGCCAGCTTTGTTTGGTAGCTGACATAGTGGGTTAAGTCTGTGGTGTTTAGCTCCTGTCAGGTGGGGTTTTGATTCACATTATTCATCATTTGCCTACTGTGTGACCTTAAGCAAGTGAATTATCCAGACATTGCTCCTGGGTCACCCTTGAAAAGGGACTATTTGTCCAGTGGGCCTACCTGGTTAACAAATGGGTATTATTATTATACAGGACTTTACACCAACATAAACTGAGATACCTATAGCTCTATAAATAAATTGCTACATCAGCAAAAGAGAACTAGAAGACATCATTGCACTGAACTTATTTCTGATTGCATCACCTATTCAAAATCAGAATGAGTGATTTCTCATGCATAATGTTTATCTGGTATTATTGAAAATGTCCATTTAGTTTACTACATTATTCCAGGCTGGGATAGCATTACTAGATTTAGTGATCTAATTTGTAGTGGAGGCTTGTCACATGAGATGGTAGGATGATAGCTGTAGAGGTTGCATCCACTTTTAGTCTTGGGTTTATAGACAAGTAGTAGGTCTTGGTCAGAGCTATGGAGTGATCTAGTGGGACAGTAGTGGGAGATAAGAAGTGATACGTTTGGACAGTAGAAAGGTTGGTAAAAGAGTGTATAATCTGAAGGTGAGAAAGGAGAAGCAGGTGAGGCAGTTCTGGCCAGTTTAAGTGTTTAAGTGAGACACAGTGATGGATTTTGTAAGTATGGTATGCTGAGAATCTAGCTACCTTTTTATAGGTTGAGTCTGGTTTGGCTAGGAGTGTGGCATTAAGGTTTGTGAGAATTTGAGAACAGCACAGTAGACTGGGTAGAAGGTACATATGAGAGAGGGTTACTCTAGCTTTGGAAGTGAGATACTTTTTGTTTTTGTATAGAAGGCCTAGTTTGTGATGGGTCTTCCTGATACAGTTGTTGATGTGTAAGTCAAATTTAAGTTGATCATCTATAGTGAGTTTTGTGCTAGGTTCTATTACTATTGGAGTGTTATTGAGAAACAGTATAGAGATGGTGGATTTAAGATGGTTAAGATTTCTGGGGAGAAAGAGCAAGAGTTTAGTTATTTTGGGGTTCAGAATTAGTTGGTTATTGGTGAGACAGGTTTCTACTGATGTAAAGGCAGCCTGAGTAGCACAGAGGAATTTGGGGGGACAGTCAGAGATGGTGATGACTGTAGAATCATCTGCATATTGTACAAGGGATGACTGAGGTCAAGAAGTATAAAGTAGATTAGTAAAACCATTAAATAGTAATGGGCCAAGAATAGATCCTTGGGGAACACCCATTTTAACAGGGAGAGAAGGAGAAAGTACACAGAGCTGGCTCACTGATTGTAGTCAATCGGTGAGATAGCTGGAAAACCAAGTGATGGTAGTGGGGGAGATGTTTATGTTAGTCAGTTTAGTCAGAAGTAGTGAGTGAGAGATGGTGTTGAAGGCTTTTGAGAGGTCAAGAAGTAAGCAGGAGATGAGTTTGTTGTTATCTCGGGCCAGGGATATAATGTTGGTAAAGGAGATAAGGGCAGTGGTTGTACTGTGTTTAGGGAAGAATCCATGTGTGGGAGTGAGCAGATTTTCCTGAAGTAGGTGTTGCAGAGTTTGCTTGTGTATGCATTTTTCGAGTACTTTAGAGAGTGGTGACAGGATGGCAATGGGTTTAAAGTTAGACATTTCATGGGAGTTACCTCCTTTATGGATGGGTAGAGTGTAAAATTCTTTCCAGATAGATGGAACTTTTGACTCCGAGATAGAGCAATTAATCAAGGTGGATACGGGGAAAGCAAGAGCGTCAACTGCTTGCTGGAGGAAGTAGGGAAGAATGTTATCAGCTGAAGTAAAGCAAGGCTTTAATTTGGAGAGTAGAGATTTTATTATAAGTAGTGGGTACAGGTCTGAGGTAAAAGGTATTGGAGGAGTTGATGGTAGGAGATGGGAGAGAGGTGTGAGAAGTGTTAGTTGAAGAGGGGTTGGTGTTAATCATCTTAGATATGGATTCAATAAAGAAGGTGTTAAAGATGGAGGCAGTTTCTTCAGGTGTCCTATTTGTGTAGAGGTTAGAGGAGAAAGCATTGCCAGGAAGCACTATAACTGGTCACTTTCTAGCTCAAACTCTGGGTAAGAAATAGAAACATCTTGTTCAACCCTAGCAATAGTTTCCCTTGATCTGCTCAAAGTTTTATTTCCCAGTGTGATTTTGTTTAAATATAAATGGCCTGTCTAATTTTCTTGTTCCCTTTATGTATGAACCTGATGCACAGAATCCTCTTTATTTTAGCTTAGATTTTGTGTATTTTTGTCTTAATCAGATTATCATTAGGGTTTAAGGATGTTTAGCCCCCTGATATGTATGCACTGTTATGTTGGTCTCCTTCTGTGACAGGGTGAATGAACACCATCTCTCAATGTATTTCTGTCTGTAGCTTGCTCTCTCTCTCTGTCTCTGCAAATGATTTACCTTTAATTTTACCTTTTTTCTTTCTTTCAGATACCCATTACATAGAGTCTTCCCTGTGAGGTTGCAGTCTTAATCTGACAGAAAGGGGATTACAGCTGTGACCAAGAGCTATTTATCATTCTTTAGCCACCCTGGTAAAATTGTTTATTATTCCTGCTTCTCAGCAGCCACCTACTGCTTAGAATTCTCGGTTTCTGTTTTAGCTTGACAGAAAATTTATAATTAATTTCACATCGTGCATTTTCTGGATTTCCTTACTTCATTTTCTCAGAATGTAGCCTTGCAGTGAGGGAGTTCCCTTTTCTTCTGTTTGGATAGGCATTTCAACTCCCTGCTTTGCAATGTTTTCAGGCTGCAGTGACACATCTACTCTTTGCCTGAAGCTGCAATAGTTTAGTGTGCAAGTGTCTTCCTTTTAATAGTGTTATTCTTGCAGACTGATTTGTTAGAGGTGTATACTGACATATCTCTTTAGCTAATGCAAGTTCCTTCTCTGTTTGTATCCTTAGACAGCTGTTTGTTCATTTATCTCTTTGTAAGTAAGACTATGGGCAGGATTCACAAAGGCTTGCACGGAGTGTAAGAATGTCTTGGTCTGTTTTGCATTCATAGACTCTAAATGTTTCTGGTGGTTGCTTCCCCCTTTCCCTCAGACAGAGGTATACTTGTAGGTTTATTAACCTGATAATTCCCTCCAGCAATGGCAGGCTGGTCTACCAAAATAATTACCTTTTTCCCACTAATTCCAATACTCATTATAGTGGGGGAATAATTCCATATTATCATATCATCTGCTTGGTTGGGAATATCGTCAATTGGATGGACTACATTTCCAAACACAGTTTGCACTTCTTTCTCAGTAATAAGATACTGTTATCACTATGAATACATGCCACTTCTACTGCTTTGTTAGTAATAGTATTCTTCTTCTTGCATACGTGCTGCTCTTTTATGAGTGTTATAATTTTGCCTGATTCTAACAGTCCTTGCAGCTTACTGCATTAATCAATACAGTACACTTAATTAATTTGGCATTTGCACATACGAGAATGCAGTCTCAACCATTCTAGACAATGATTTATTGTATTTTAGAGACATAACATTATTGTCAAATGTTATTCAGAGGTTAACATTTTTACAGATTTAACAGTATTCCTTTCTTTAGTACAAAATCTAGCTATGCACAAAGAACCAGTCCCCAAACAGTGAGTAAATCCATGAATCCTAAAGATAACTCCAAAAAACCAAGAGGAACAGAAAGGTAAAAATGTCACTGGTAAAACCAAAGAGATTTACTGTATATAAGCGCTTTCGCAATGATCAATGTTGCTTCTTCAGGCATAAAATCAAAATAATAAAGCACAATATATGTATATATATATATATATATATATATATATATATATATATATATATATATATATATATATATATATATCGATCTAGGATATTTCACCGAATGCACATTTCACCGAACACAAATCACCAAAAGCACAATTCACCGAAAACACAATTCACCGAAACACATTTCACCGAAAGTGGTATATGGCCTTTTCCCCACTGTAGTGCGACCCTGGAGTTGGTATATATAGTAGGGTGGGTGTGGGGGCAGAGCCCACCCTACATATTCAAAGTATATATCGTGTTTGGTTAAGAGTAATATATTGCAATTGCAAGTATGCATGTATATAGTTTAACACATTTGAAATATGTGGGGGGGGGGCTACACCCCCCCCCCCCTATTCTATATATACCAACTCCAGGGTCGCACTACAGTGGGGACAAGGCCATATACCACTTTCGGTGAAATGTGTTTCAGTGAATTGTGTTTTCGGTGAATTGTGCTTTCGGTGAAAAGTGCACACTAATTTAACTTTCGGTGAAATGTGCATTCGGTGAAATGTCCTAGATGCATATATATATATGTAACATTCCCAGTGTTACAATCAGCCACGGCTCTTAGTTGTGGTAAATAGCCAGACCCTGGGTGCTTAAAATATCTTGACTCATCAATAATCTCACAATAAGTACAAGCTCTGCATTTACAAGTGTCTGCCAACATTTCATTCAACAAACTATGTAGTCTGGGATAACATAACTGCTGATTCAGAGTTCTTTTGTTCCTATAAATGAACCATGGTTGTCCTCCCACCAACCCAGAAGTCTTCTCATTCACCAGGAGGATGTGCCAATTACTGTGGACCACATCTCTCACCTAGAAACATCATGTGCCTAAGATAAAACCATAGAAATTTGTTGATTAAGCTGCATATTATCTGCCTTTACTCTAACATGATAGTCTGGCCCATCCTCTCCTCTCACTTATCACTGGCTATTTATGGCAACTAAGAGCCATGGCTGATTGTAACACTGGGAATATTATATATGTAGCACATTGTGTAACATGTTTTAAGTTTTATATTGGTAAAACCAACTGCCATCTTAGAGAAAGGGTGAGGGACCGTGTTTACTGCACTAGAAAAGGCTATGACTATAGTGCTTTAGCCAAACATACTTTACAAGCAGGGGAGGAACATGCTTTCCTCTTTCAAGTTTTACATGTCCTGGCTGAGAATATTAGAAGGGGGGACCTTGTCAATAGGACTGAAAGTGTGGAATTGCAATGGATCCTAAGACTAGGGGCACATTGGGGATATGGGTTAAATTACTCTGTCCCCTTGAAATCAGTGTCGAAGTCTAGGAAGTTGAAATTATTGTTTTTGCTACATTATTCTGTACTGTCTCTTTAAATTTGGAATGACTAGTTTTTAATCGCTATTTTAATTGATGTTTTTGCAGGGATTTTTTGAGAACAATGATTGGTTAATTAGGTATGTTTTGTGTATATATATTGTGCGTTATTATTTTGATTTTATGTCTGAAGAAGCAAAGTTGATCATTGTGAAAGCACTTACATACAATAAATCTCTTAGGTTTTTACCAGTGATGTTTTTGCCTTTCTGTTCCACTTGGTTTTTTGGAGTTACAAAATCTAGCTATGTGTACAATCCTTTTACTTGGAAAACAGTCGACATAGGTTTTATTACATGTCTAGACTGCTTAGATTTTTACATAGTTTCATGGTGTGACAGTCTTCCTGGTAACACAACATAACTTTCAGAGTGTTTAGGGCCAATTTGATACACCCATTGTCTTAAAGCGGTAGATAAATAGCTTTTGTATATTCTAATTGCCATTCTTTCAATCATTTTATGCTGACCCTCTGGATCTAACCATAAATTGATATGCTGTAAGATGCATGATTTTGACCTTACCTATTTAAGGTCTTAAGAAGTTAATACTGATTACTTAACTCCTATTCCTAACTCATCTTAGAATCATTTCTCCCACAGTATCAGCAAACATGCTACATCCCCATATGTGCACTACTGGGATGATGACATCCTTTCCTATATTCTGCCGAACCATCTTTGCTATCCCCGTGACGTCCTTGATGGAGCAGGAATTAACAGCCGACTTTCTGATCTCGACCCTAAGACATGTGAATCTCTGCGTCAGACATTTTATAGTATGTTCTTTCAAAACTGTACCTTTTGTAGTACACATTTGTGTGAAAATTTTCAGAAAATATTTATAGTTGAACTATTGAAACTCTGAAATGAGCCTTATCACTGGCTTGACTTCCAGATGCTTTTCATTTTTTTAGCAGCTAATGTACTCTAAAAACAGTGATGATAATAATGACATTCTGTGCTTTACTGAGCGGAAGGATAGGCCTTAGTTTTACAAATTCTGCAGAGCTCACTTACTTTTACATATGTGCTTCTGCATGTAAATCTATTTACAAAGGTATGATTTTATATCACAGCAAACTCAGTACAAGACCAAAGCTAAACAGATAATACAAATATGGACTGTAAATTGCTAGTGCTGCAGATAAATTATTCTGCTTGTTTGGTTTTCTTTTCTTAATATACATACACTACTAATCGTATGTGATTTTCATGTTTTTAGGAAGATAATGAGATGGAACTCCCTAAAAAGTATTCCCACAGATACCATTCTGTTGTAGAACAAAACGGCAGAACCTCACAGATCACTTTTCCAGAGGGACTGAAGCAACAAGAAATCTTAAAATTTTTATGTGTACTTCCAACAAAACCGCCGCAAAATGATGCACATGAGGTGATCACAATAGAAGTACCGGCTGGCTCCACTGTGAAAAAACTTCGGTTACTAATATGGATGAATGCCAAGATACACAGCTGCCAACCTCAGATTTATGACATTGCAGATCCTGAATCATATCAGTTACTCTACAAAAAGGGTGCTAACTGGTATGAAATATATGACGATTTTCAAATCCTTCTGACACTGGATGCTCTACGGTACTGGAAAAGCATGGGCATGCAGAGATTCCAGATTCACATCAGACCTAAGCCTACAGAAACAGATGAAAGCAAAAAGTTTGAGGAAACCCTAAAGTATCTAATTGGATATGACATTGGAAGCATGGATATTCTCTGCCATGAGGAAACTGGATTTGCTCGTCGAAGACTGGCATCTCCTCGACAAGCAGAGCTCAAAAAAAGAGACCCAGTAGTCTATGCCTTAGAGCCTTGGGTAGCAACTGTTCCCTTTCCTGAAAATCTTAAAACTTTGATAAGTGATGAAACTGTTATTACCATCCATTATATGAAAGGAACACACAAAATGAAAGTTTGCCTCCAAGATAGTCCCAAGGCCATATTTCAGACCTTTATTCAGAAACTGTCAGAAAGGGGCTTAAGTGTGGAAAAAGAACTTGTCTTGAAGGTATGTGGAAGAGATGATTATATCTCTGACAATAAACCTTTAATTGATTTTCTGTGGATAAGACAGTGCCTCAAGAATAAACAGGAAATACACTTGTCATTGCTCCCAACTCCTTCCAGTGATGAGAAAGCTGCCATGAATGATTGGCCTTTAGTAGATGAGTCAACAGGTTTCTCTAAAACTCATGAAGAACTGCAGCTGACCAATAAAGACCCACATCAAGTCCTAGCTCTGTCTCTTTGGGAGTGTGATCGAAGATTCAGAGTCAAATTAGTCGGTATAGATATCCCTACACTCCCTAGTAAAGCTCCACAAAATGTCTACATTGAAGCATGTATTCTACATGGCAGAGACAGTTTGTCTTCTGTTACATCTAAGCCTATGCCTTTCCGAGAGGAAGTATTGTGGAATACCTGGATGGAATTTGACATCTTAGTAAAAGACCTACCATATGGTTCAAGGCTTAATTTGTCAGTAAACAGTATAAGTGCAGAATCCATGCAGAAAGATGGGAAGTTAATGCAGCAGCCAAGTAAGGAGGGCGACACAGGTAAAAGTAAAGGCAAGCTACTGTACTTTGTCAACCTTCTTCTAATTGATCACAGGTCAATGCTTCAACAGGGAGAATTTATTCTTCACATGTGGCCCTATCCTGAACAAGAGGAGGCCTTATTCACTTTTGAAGCAGACAGGTTGTCCTCAAAAATGAACCCTGAAATAGACACATCTATGGCTATTGCCATTGCACTGGACACATATAATTACCCAGTAACATTTCCGTACTGCAGGTCACTGAACTCCATCTGTTCAAGTCCAGCTGCACGTCGTTCCAGATCATCAAACACAGAGCAAGAGTGCTTTCCACCAAGCTCTGTTACCACCTCTGAAAGACATCTTCTAGAAAGGTTTACTGAACAATGTGCAAAATATGGTAACTCTCTGCCTTCTTTTTTGACTACAATAAACTGGGCCAACCATGAGGCTGTCCAGGATCTCCACTGGCTACTCCTTTCCTGGAATCCTCAAAACCTTAACATTGCAATTGCTCTGGAACTTTTGAGTATCAACTTTTCTGACGAAAAAGTTAGGAGAATGTCTGTCAAACGACTGAAACAATTAGAAAATGATGAACTGATGAGGTACCTTCTGCAGCTGGTGCAGGTAAGAGACTTTTTTCTTATTAGCAGAAGTTGCTGTCATTATGTCATATGATGTTGGTTGAGAACCTAAAGGAAGCTTCCTTATCAGACGAGTGAACCTCAGATTACTGCTGCAGCCTGTTGAAGTATCTACAGTTACAAGTCAATGTCACGAGTTTACAACAGCAAAAACAATAACATACATATTCACATGGGTGTACACCATTTGACAACAGACACACCATATAAGATTAATGCAGACAGGTCCTAAAGTATATCTGTAATTATGCTGATACATGCTACGGATAATTTGTATATGGAAAATTCCACACTGTATGGGAAGTAACAGCATTCCATGTTGTAGATATAAGATCTTCTAGAATATTCAATAAGACTTAAAGTCAAAGGTTAAGTTTGCATCAAATACATTCCATAAAAAAGGCCTGTATCTTCAGATTAACATCTGGCATATTTTCCTATATACTGAAATCTTGTTAATTTATTTAGTTATAAAAATGCAATATCTATCTATAGTATGCACTGTATGATAGAAGCTTTCACACACTCTCTTGTAAGATATTTGTAAGCCATAAGTTGAAAGGTTAGGTTTGCATCTTACACAATCTACACCAAACAATTGTATATTTATTTACCTGAGTGGACAAAACATTGTATATTGTTGGCATGTTGTCTCAAAGTTTCAGCTTTCTGTCTTACAGGACCAGGGCTCAGTCCTGATGCCTAGTTACTGTTTCTATGCAGTTTACATGTACTACATTTATCCCTGGTATTTTTCTCTGGGAATTCCAGTTTCCTCACATGTCTCAAAAGCATGCTGGTTGAGTGGCTACTGAAAACTCTCTAACAATACTGAATTTAACATTGCCGTTGTGGCATAAGAAATAATAGAAAAGGATTCTAAGCGAAAAGTTCGCACACATTTAGCAGTTAAATAAATTGAATAAACATCAACAGTAACACATTTGTGAGCAGGCTGCAGTAGGTACATAAGTCTTCTACCAAGTCTAAATCACAAGAAGGAAAAGCAAATGTTTTCCAAATTCATTCCATCTCTTAAATATATATACTGTTTGATTGTAATACATTTTTCTATTGACAATCATAAACTGCTGAAATTACAAATGTCAATTATGTTGTCATGCAGAGTTTCTATGACTATTAAAGAAGCAATATACATATTGGAGGGCATAGCTTTAGGAATAGTAACAATGCACTTTGGATACTGCTTTCATTGGCTAAGTAGTTGGTGTCATTCTAACGGGACACAGTATGTATCAGTCTGGGATGAGATGGCAGATAAGACTTTGTGTTTCACCAATGAACCTAACACCTCTCATACCAGGGCTTTGCATACTGGCTAAAACCCTTGCTGTACAAATAGTGCCATCTTTAGGTAGAATCTCTCTACTGGACATTTCTACATAAACTGAAAACCAAATGCAGATATCATGGTGGCATGGAGTATAAACAGAAAGATGTCTGAACTTCAGGTCCTCTTGTGACTCAAACACATTCATATATGTGTAAGTTTCAATGAGATGACAACGCTCCTGCTATTCCAGAGTTTAGTTTCTGTCATGCCTTCAGAACCTTAGGTAACTGTGAGAGAGAGAGTATCTGTATTTGTCAGAAACACCATCATATTATATAAAGTTACCCACAGCCCTAATTGGATAACCTTGGAAATACAAATCACCATTAGCAAATCTAACTATTACCTCATTGCTAGCTTTAGATCCACATCAATGTCCCCCAGAGATCATGGAAATTATGTTAATACAACTAAGGTGCTAAACATCAAACAGCGTACCTTTTTGTTATAGAATGTCAATTACCCAAGCACTGACTGGCACACTTACACCTCTAAATAGCTATGCTTATCATGTCCTATACTTTGTTAATACCAATGCATTGGAAAAAATTGTAAAACTACCTACAAGAATCTCTAATATCCTTGACTTAGTCCTTAAGAGCCTAGTTCCAGCTTATACCCTATCACATATTTCCTCAACTGTAGTTACATCTGACCACAAATGAGTTACCTTCCCTTTCAGGTTTAATGATACCACCACACCACCAAATGAAACCGTCTTTAGGGACTTCTCCAAGGAAAACCTACTTTTATTTATATATTTATTTATTTATTTGACATTTGTTTACTGGAAAAGTCCAACTGGGTCAGAATGAACCCATTATCAGTGGAAGCCTGAGGAGAAAAGCTCCATTTAATATATATATATGTATATATATATATATATATATATATATATATATATATATATATATATATATATATATATATAGATACATTAGATGCATATAATATTAATATATATATATATTAATATATATGTGCGTGTGTGTGTGTGCGTGTGTGCATACACATATCACTGAGAGAAGAGATCTATATATAATTCAGCTTGAAGAAGACATATATAAAATTCCAAACAATTCTCCACAAATGGACCCAAGCTAAAAGGGGTACCATATTTACCTAAGCCAAAACGAACTCCGCACGTAAGGCAGTTGCAAATGGCCAAAAAACAAACACAAAATCAGAAAAGGAGGCCAGCACCAAGAGTGATAACTTGGTTTATTCCAAATAGTGACAAATCAAGCCTGTTTCGGCAACCTTGCCTTCATCAGTGATTGCCATCTAAGTTAACAAACAATCTATATATACACCCAGCACTTCATGTCAACCAAACATTTGAAGGTACAGCAATGACAAAAGCTGAAAAAATCCCTAATAATCCAAACATTGTATATTATTTATTCTACATTATTCCCGCTATAGATGGTCATTAAGACCTGGGGAAAAAAGAGCCCCTAGCCTTAATATCCAACTTTCTTCTTTATCATTCAAAATACTATGCCACCCTAACTTATTCGATCTGTCACCCCATATTTTGTAAATGATACAAAAATGAAATATTGCTGATTTATGATCACATACATGCCTATAAAGTGCATTAGTCATATGTTTGTTTCTAATGTCACTTAAATGTTCAGACATTCTTATTCTAAATGGCCTAGAAGTTTGCCCAACATAGAATGATGAACAGGAACAGGTGGCCAAATAGACCACCCAGTCCATTCCACAATTAGCAAAATGCTTAATCCTGTAAACCATCTTGGTATTTTTACTAGAAAACTCCTTAGATTTTAACATGTACTTACAAAAGGAGCAATGTACACAGGAGAATGATCCAATTAACTTGTCTCCTGTGATAGTAAGTTGTTCCATAGAGTAACATTCACCCCTGGATTTATAATAAGATAAGACCCCAGTGTGCATCCCCTACGATATGAGAACTTACATCTATCCGTGAGGAGAGTGGATAATTCCTGATTTGCAATCAGAATGTTCCAGTTTTTATTAACTGCATTTATAATGACATGGATGTTTCTACCGTAGGTAGTAACAAATCTAAAAGTATCCCCTGATGTATGAGTTTTTTCCTGATATTGCAATAACTCTGACCTGTCCTGTCCAATGGTCCAGTTACTAGCTGAAAAAATGTGTCTTGGTTTGTAGCCCCTAGCTTTAAATCTATGTATTAAGTTGTTCTTATTATGTTCATAGTCATTCTGGGAGGAGCATATCCTTTTAATACAAACGGATTGGGACTTGGGAATATTCCTTATAATATGATCAGGGTGTAGATTAGTGGCCTGTAAAAGACTGTTATATTCTGGATACTTGTGGAAGACCTGGGTCGACAGGGTATTATCCTCATTTCTGCAGATTTTAACATTAAGAAAATGAATTTCTTGGTGATGCATATTAAGAGTAAATTCAATGCCCCACTTGTTTTCATTGAGATATTGAATGAATTCTAGAAGATATGCTATGTCTGCCCGCCAAACCAACTAACAGTCATCCTGGTACCGCTGCCAGATATCCATCTCACCCAGAAATACATTATGTGAATCATCATATATAAAGAATTCTTCCCAGTATCCCATAATAAGGTCTGCATAGATGGGGGCAAAAGACGCCCCCATAGCAGTACCTCGGACCTGCCAATAACATTCCTTTTGAAAATAAAAAAATGTTTTTCGTTAGGACATGCTCTGCCATACAGATTAACAATGTATTAAAGCCTGGTGGATAGAGACTTAATTTGTTCAGCCAATACTCCAGAGCCTCAAGCCCAGCCCAATGTGGGATGTTAGTATATAAGGCCGTAACATCCAGTGTACACATTATCCAATCTGATTCTAATTGTGTGTCACTTAAAATCCTGAGGAATTCTGTGGTGTCTTTAATCCTTGATCTGACCATAGTCAGAAGGGGTTGTAAGTATTTAGTAAGGAATCCTGATAAGGGTTCCATAAGCAAGCCCATGCCAGATACTATTGGTCTTCCAGTTGGTTTCTCCAAGTTCTTATGAATCTTGGGTAACAAATAAAGTATCTGTCTCTGAGGATCTTCCACTGTAAGATGATGTAAAACTGAAGTACTAATGATACCTTCCTCAACTGCCAACTCCAAGAAGGAATTAATTTCCTTTTTAAAGTGGCTGGTAGGATCTGGAGGCATTGGCATATAATGTATGGCATTCTTAAGTTGTCTATGGGCCTCAGATAGATAATAGTCCATATCCATAACTACAACTGCTCCTCCTTTGTCAGCAGGAATAATAACTATATTATGATTATTTCTAAGTTCCCAAAGAGCTTGTTGTTCTGCCCCAGACAAATTATGGCCCAGCATCCGAGATTCATAACCATGAAATTGTAGATCTTTGAGAACTGATTTTGAAATACTGAGACATATTTGTCCATAAGAGGCTGAAAGACAGATTTTTGAAACCGAAAATCAGTAGATATTTGAGAGTCACCCTGTTGACCAAAATATAGTTTTAAATTCAACAGCCGACAAAATGACAAAACATCTTTCACAACAGTATCTTCATGGACATAAAAACCAGGAACATATGTTAATCCCATGTTAAGTAATTTAATAGCAGTTTCAGGTAATGTTACAGAGGAGATGTTTAGTACATTTGAAAATTCCACTATTTGGGAATTATCATTTGTAACAATGTTTCCAAACTTTCCACATTTGCGATGTTTTCTCCCCCCCCTCTGTGTGTCCTAGATCTAAAGGGTGGTTTACATTTTTCTGTTTATTGTGGTCTGGGGACCCCTGAGTGTGCCCACACTCAATTTCAGTAACAGAGGATTCCTCCCCTGAAGTGCTGCTATAGTCAGTTTTAGATTTCTTTAAAATAGATCTGGGTCTCTTCCTCCTGGGTCTAGCCACCCTATAATCCCCATCAGGAAATGTAACATTCTTCTTACTGCCAAAGGGTCTGCCTTGTTCATAGTCCATCAAGTCCCTTTGGAACTTATGTAGTTTTTTACTCCTTAAATTTTTCTCTGTCACTATTAGATCTTTAGATAGTTTATGGAGACATTCTTGATATAATGTCTGATCCTCATATGCCCTAATTTCCTCACAAACATGTTGGGTTTCTGTGATATTGGTCTGAATTGACCGTTCATAGAAGGAGGACAGTATTTTAATAAATAACATGGTTGCATCTTGCTGTGCTTGCGCCCATCCTCATATAACCATCCAGATTTCTAACATACGGTTGCGACCGGATTCTTAGGCCCCTTGGAGTTATATTTTTAGCCTCATAGTCCTTAAACAGTTTGAGATGCCAAACTGAACTACGTAGATTGATCATACTTTTAGTCAGTTTTATAAAAAGATTCCTATATAGATTGTTTGGGTCCCTGGTATCCCCCATATTGATACTACCATTATTGTCAGGAAGACCAAACACTTGAAGGTCATTTTTCCTGCAGATAAGCCTTGCAATATGGTCACCAAATCCATAATGAATGTATCTCAATGTGACTAGAGATCTATCCAAAGGCAATTTAATAGTTCAAGAGGGAAAAACGTATATATTTAAGCCCAAGCTAAAGAATAAATCAAAATTATAACTCAAACTAGCAAGTCTAATTACTAATTTGGTAACTTAAATGCTCAAAGGGTGGAAATATCTATCCCAGTCAGTCACTGTCATGTGTCAAACAGGTTTAACTACCAGAGTATATAACACTATTTTATGAAGACTACAACCCAAATAATCATTCCTAAGGTTATATGATATTCTCCCTGTTAGGAGTATTTGTAAAAACAGTTTTCAGAAACATTAGAATAATATAATGATTGGCACACAGCACAAAAAAGAGACAATATGTCAAAATAGTTAAGAACATACAATGCTGCCTGAAAGGGTAAACAATATATATCTAAACCATTAACTACCCCCAAAACACAATATATGCAGTTTCAAATGTTGTCCCCCTGTGAAGTATTAACTCCGTAGTGATTGGAGACCATAATCCGATTGGTTTAGAATATTTAAATAGATATCCACATTATCACTTCTATTCAATGAAAACAAATGTCAAAAAAGAACATTATGCACTGGATGCTGTAAAAAGATATAGACATAATTCAAATTCAAACTACAGTGTCTAAAATTTAGGCAATTATAAGTGATGTCCAAAAAGTCCAGTCCTCTACACGATGCACCAGTGTTAAACTCCACAAATATGTGAATAAATCAATCCCAGCAAATATCCGTGACTCCAGGAACAGTAGATTGTAGAAAAAACAGTTCACCATTGATACCTCTATGAACTGTCCCAAAGGCCCAAATGATCCGTATGCCCTAACGACCCTTCGATCCTGTTGTCGCAACCAACATAGCAAGTTGTAACCAAAGTCTCACATATGAAGCATCACAAACCTCTGGTACATAAACAGTTCACCATTAGTACCTGTTGGAACTGTCCCAAAGTCCAAATTAGTCCATATGCACACACCTACCCTTCGAACCTGTTGTCGCAACTACAATGCAGGAAAATATAGCAAGTTCTGGTCCAAAAACTTGCATGTGAAGCATCACAAATCTCCGACTAATCCATATGCCACAACGATCCTTCGATCCTATTGTCGCAACCCCGTAAGACTATTCAGGCTAACAAAAACCTGTGCTTCAAGAGTGAATATTATTTTGTATAAACCTGCAATCTCAGTCCAGTTTTGTCTGATGTTTCAAATGTATGATTTTCCAATAGCCCCACCAGGCCTTACAAACACCAATCCTTCAGTGGTCAAACACTCATCAAGATATTAATCCAAGGGATATGGGTGAAATCCTTCTGCCTGCGAGTCACAGTAGCTGGTAAACACAAGTGGGGTGATACAATACTGAATAGCTAGCTAACAAAAATAAACAAGAGTGAAGTACTGGAAGTAAAAAATGAAAAAATATAGCGTGCACAACCGCAACACACAACTGATCACTCATAGGCCCCCAGCGAAGTAAACTAACGTATTCCAAGCCAAAATGAACGCCGCACATAAGGCAGGTGCAAACGGCCAAAAAGCAAACACAAAATCAAAAAAGGAGGCCAGCACCAAGAGTGATAACTCAGTTTATTCCAAATAGTGACAAATCAAACCAGTTTCGGCAACCTTGCCTTTATCAGTGATTGCCATCTAAGTTAACAAACAATCTATATATACACCCAGCGCTTCATGTCAATCAAACATTTAAAGGTACAGCAATGACAAAAGCTGAAAAATTCCCTAATAATCCAAACATTGTATATTATTTATTCTATATGATTCCCGCTATAGGTGGTCATTAAGACATGGGGAAAAAAGAGCCCCTAGCCTTACTATCCAACTTTTTTCTTTATCATTCAAAATACTATGCCACCCTAACTTATTCGATCTGTCACCCCATATTTTATAGACATGTATGTGATCATAAATCAGCAATATTTCTTTTTTGTATAATTGACAAAATATGGGGTGACAGACTGAATAAGTTTTCCTGTGTGTATTACTGTGGATTAAACGTTTCAACAAACTTGGAAGAATTTCTTTGCCTTGCCTACACTTCCAACAGGTACTAATGGTGAACTGTTTGGTTACAACTTGTTATGTTTGGTTGTGACAACAGGATCGAAGGGTCATTGTGGCATATGGATCATTTGGGCCTTTAGGACAGTTCATAGAGGTATCAACGGTGAACTGTTTTCTGTACAATCTACTGTTTTGCAAGTCATGGATATTTGCTGGGATTGATTTATTCACATATTTGTGGAGTTTAACACTGGTGCATCATGTAGAGGCTTGGACTTTTTGGACATTACTTATAATTGTCTAAATTGTAGACACTGTCATTTGAATTTGAATTATGTCTATGTCTTTTTACAGCATCCAGTGCATAATGTTCTTTTTTGACATTCGTTTTCATTGAATAGAAGTGATAATGTGGATATCTATTTAAATATTCTAAACCAATCGGATTATGGTCTCCAATTATTATGAAGTTAATACTACACAGGGGGACAGCATTTGAAACTGCATACATTGTGTTTTGGGGGTAGTTAATTGTTTAGATACATATTTTTACCCTTTCAGGCAGCATTGTATGTTCTTAACTATTTTGACATATTGTCTCTTTTTTGTGCTGTGTGCCAACCATTATATTATTCTAATGCTTCTGAAAACTGTTTTTGCAAATACTGCTAACAGGGACAATGTCATATAACTTTAGGAATGATTATTTGGGTGGTAGTCTTCATAAAATTGTGTTATATACTCTGGTAGTTAAACCTATTTGACACATGACAGTGACTGATTGGGATAGATATTTCCACCCTTCGAACATTTAAGTTAACAAATTAGTAATTAGACTTGCTAGTTTGAGTTATAATTTAGATTTATTCTTTAGCTTGGGCTTAAATATATATGTTTTTTTCCCTCTTGAACTATTAAATTGTCTTTGGATAGATCTCTAGTCACATTGAGATACATTCATTATGGATTTGGTGACCATATTGCAAGGCTTATCTGCAGGCAAAAATGACCTTCAAGTGTTTGGTTTTCCTGACAATAATGGTAGTATCAATATGGGGGATACCAGGGACCCAAACAATCTATATAAGAATCTTTTTATAAAACTGACTAAAAGTATGATCAATCTACGTAGTTCAGTTTGGCATCTCAAACTGTTTAAGGACTATGAGGCTAAAAATATAACTCCAAGGGGCCTAAGAATCCGGTCGCAACCGTATGTTAGAAATCTGGATGGTTATATGAGGATGGGCGCAAGCACAGCAAGATGCAACCATGTTATTTATTAAAATACTGTCCTCCTTCTATGAACGGTCAATTCAGACCAATATCACAGAAACCCAACATGTTTGTGAGGAAATTAGGGCATATGAGGATCAGACATTATATCAAGAATGTCTCCATAAACTATCTGAAGATCTAATAGTGATGGAGAAAAACTTAAGACGTAAAAAACTACATAAGTTCCAAAGGGACTTGATGGACTATGAACAAGGCAGACCCTTTGGCAGTAAGAAGAATGTTACCTTTCCTGAAGGGGATTATAGGGTGGCTAGACCCAGGAGGAAGAGACCCTGATCTAGTTCAAAGAAATCTAAAACTGAGTATAGTAGCACTTCAGGGGAGGAATCTTCTGTTACTGAAACTGAGCATGGGCTCACTCAGGGGTCCCCAGCCCACAAAAAACAGAAAAATGTAGACCACCCTTTACATCTAAGACACACAGGGGTGGGAGAAAACATCGCAAATGTGGAACATTTGGAAACATTGTTACAAATGATAATTCCCAAATAGTGGAATGTTCCAATGTACTCAACACCTCCTCTGTAACATTATCTGAAACTGCTATTAAATTACTTAACAAGGGATTAATATATGTTCCTGGTTTTTATGTGCATGAAGATACTGTTGTGAAAGATGTTTTGTCATTTTGTCGGCTGTTGAATTTAAAACTATATTTTGGTCAAACAGGGTGACTCTCAAATATGTACTGATTTTCAGTTTCGAAAATCTGTCTTTCAGCCTCTTATGGACAACTATGTCTCAGTATTTCAAAAATCACTTCTCAAAGATCTACATTTTCATGGTTATGAATCTCGGATGCTGTGCATAATTTGTCTGGGGCAGAACAACAAGCTCTTAGGGAACTTAGAAATAATCATAATATAGTTATTATTCCTGCTGACAAAGGAGGAGCAGTTGTAGTTATGGACATGGACCATTATCTATCAAAGGCCCATAAACAACTTAAGAATATCATACATTATATGCCAATGCCTCTAGATCCTACCAGCTGCTTTAAAAAGGAAATTGATTCCTTTTTGGAGATGGCTGTTGAGGAAGGTATCATTAGTACTTCAGTTTTACATCATCTTACAGCGGAAGATCCTCAGAGACAGACACTTTATTTGTTACCCAAGATTCTTAAGAATTTGGTGAAACTACCTGGAAGACCAATAGTATCTGGCATGGGCTCGCTTACAGAACCCTTATCAGGATTCCTTACTAAATACTTACAGCCCCTTCTGACTATGGTCAGATCAAGGATTAAAGACACCATGGAATTCCTCAGGATTTTAAGTGACACACAATTAGAATCAGATTGGATAATATGTACACCGGATGTTACGGCCTTATATACTAACATCCCACATTGGGCTGGGCTTGTGGCTCTGGAGTATTGGCTTAACAAAGAAAGTTTCTATTCACCAGGCTTTAATACATTGTTAATCTGTATGGCAGAGCATGCCCTAATGAAAAGCATTTTTTATTTTAAAAAGGAATGTTATTGGCAGGTCCGAGGTACTGCTATGGGGGCATCCTTTGCCCCCACCTATGCAGACCTTTTTATGGGATACTGGGAGGAATTCCTTATATATGATGATTCACATAACGTATTTCTGGGTGAGATGGATATCTGGCGGCTGTACCTGAACGCCTGTTGGTTGGCTTGGGGGGCAGACATAGCATATCTTCTAGAATTCGTTCAATACCTCAATGAAAACAAGTGGGGCATTGAATTTACTCTTAATATGCATCACCAAGAAATTAATTTTCTTGATGTTAAAATCTGCAGAAACGAGGATAATACCCTGTTGACTAAGGTCTTCTGCAAGTATCCAGAATATAACAGTCTTTTACAGGCCACTAGTCTACACCCTGATCATATTATAAGGAATATTCCCAAGTCCCAATTTGTTTGTATTAAAAGGATATGCTCCTCCCAGGATGACTATGAACATGATAAGAATGATTTGATACATAGATTTAAAGCTAGGGGCTACAAACCAGGACACATTTTTTCAGCTAGTAACTGGGCCACTGGACAGGACAGGTCGGAGTTATTGCAATATCAGGAAAAAACTCATACATCAGGGGATACTATTAGATTTGTTACAACCTATGGTAGAAACATACATGCCATTAGAAATGCAGTTAATAAAAAATGAAACATTCTCATGGCAAATCAGGATTTATCCAGTCTCCTCATGGGTAGATGTAAGTTCTCATATCTTTGGGGATGCACACTGGAGTCTTATCTTAACCATTATAAATTCAGGGGTGAATGTTACTCTATGGAACAACTAACTATCATAGGAGACAAGTTAGTTGGATTATTTTCCTGTGGACATTGCTCCTTTTGTAAGTACATGTTAAAATCTAATGGGTTTTCTAGTAAAAATACCATGGTTTACAGGATTAAGCATTTTGCTAATTGTGGAACGGACTGTGTGGTCTATTTGGCCACCTGTTCCTGTTCATCATTCTATGTTGGACAAACTTCTAGGCCATTTGGTATAAGAATGTCTGAACATTTATGTGACACTAGAAGCAAATGTATGACTAATGCACTTTATAGACATGGGGCAGGATTCACGAAGGCTTGCACAGAGTCTAAGAGTAGTGTAAGACTCCATGCAGCCTTCGCGATCCAGGAACAGCCCTAAAGTCCGTGTAAGAGACCATCTAAAACGTCTCTTACACTGAGTGGGTGTGGATATGCTAATCACCTCACTTGCAGCCCAAAGGCATGCAAATGAGGCAGATTAGAGATCCATGAAGCCCAAAGCAGGCCGTGTAAGAGCCGTTTTAGCTGCAGAAATGTACTCAGTTGACAACTGAGTATGTTTCTGCAAAAACCACAATGGAGCCATGTCAGCTCCAAATAAAGGGTGCATATGTGTCAGGCAGCATGCCAATGGCCAAATATGTGGCCATTGGCAAGGTACCCTGATGCAAATATGAAAAATAAATATATTTTTTTTCGGCGATCGCCGATGTTTAAACGCAGCGCAGCCCCGCGCAAATGGGCTGCGCTGTATAAAACATAAAAATGAAGGTTATAAACTCACAAATGTGGGTTTTATGCAATACATGGATTTACAATGCAGGGACCAGCAGACCAAAAACAACATGGCCACCGTTTAGTGGTTGCTAAGGGGGGAAGCTGAGTCTAAGACATGTAACTAAGCATTAGTAGGTAATCTGATGTAAATGAGTGTTAGGATACTGAATTCCACTGTCACATAGCAAATGAGCACATTCTGAGTAGTGTAAGAGATACATAAGGGGGAGGAATAGAGTAGGAGATAGGTGACATCACAGCGGGGAATGGTAGAAAGAAATGCAGTTCATTGGAGGTTAGTGTTACATGACAGATGTCAGACACATATCATGGAAAGAGGAGTGCCACAGCATAAGCATGGGAAAGTCAAGAAATGGAAGGTGTACACTGTTGCTTACACCAAAGTTTCTTGCTGGGCATGCATGCGCACGTGTGCGCGCCATGAAGCGCGAGTAGGGCAGTGTGTGCACGTGTAAGCCAGACTGAGCATGTGGGAGCCTGTTGGCAGACTTGTAACACTGTTTGCGCTGGTGCGCGCACGTTTTAACCCAAATAAGCAGATTCTGAACCGTGTAAGCATGTGTGCACACATGTAAGCCACTGTGAGTGTGTTTCTGCTAGTATGCACGTTGCTCCCCCCTGAGGAAACAGAAAGGAAAAAGGAAGCAACAGAATTAGTAGGAAGCTAGCAGGGAATACTGCTGGAGCTAGCAGGTGAAAACAATTAGAAGCAGGCAATTACACAGGCAGAATAGTAGCTCAGCCAAGCACTTAAAACTCTGCAAATAGCAGTGCAGGATGTTTCTCTCAAGAGACACTGCAAGACAGGAGTAAGCTATTAGAAGTGAAAACTGAAAAAGCTGAACTCAGAGCAGAAATGCTAGGGGCTGCTATAGCTGTCATAAGGAGACATAGGCTACTTGCTGAGGGTGGTGACAATGCAGATGGTGCCAGACAACCCACAATGAGGAGACAGAGAAGAGTGTGCAGGCCCAGGGTCACCTACCACGGGTTACATGAGCTGGAGATAGTAGAGCGCTATAGAGTGGACAGAGACCTCCTGCAGCAAATTGTCGAGCTGTGGAGGCCACGCCTCACACACAGAACCAACAGAGGGGAACCCATCCCAGTGGAAACCAAGGTATGTGTTGGCATAAGAATACTAGCAACAGGTACCTTCCAGAGACCAACTGGTGATATGATGGGGATATCACAGGCATCAATCTCCAGGGTACTGCACCAGTTCCTGGATGCCATGTCAGCACATGTCGGTGATCATGTATATTTTCCCAATGGACGTGAGGTATTGGCCAGCAATATGCTTCTCTTCCAGCAAATAGCAGAATACCCTGAGGTAGTGGGTGCAATAGACTGCACGCACATATGCATCAAAGCACCAGCCGGTGAGTGGGGTAGGGCCTACATTAACCACCAGGGCTTCCCCTCCATCAACTGCCAGGTCGTGTGTGATACCCAGGGCATAATAATGAATGTGTGTGCTGGCTGCCCTGGGAGCTACCATGATTCCCATATCTGGCATTTGATGCAGCTGTACCAGACATTTGCTAATGGGGACATCCCACATGGACACCTAGTGGGGGATGCAGTTTATGCACTGGAGCCGTGGCTGATGACACCCATCAGAAACGCACACACACCTGAACAGGAATGCCATAATGAGGCACACGCACAAACACGTAATGGAATAGAGTGTGTGTTTGGGCTTCTCAAGTCACGGTTCCGGTGTCTGGACACATCTGGTGGAGCCTTGCAGTACTCACCAACCACATGTACCCAAATTGTCATGGTATGTGCTATGCTACATAATATGATCTTGCGAAAACAGCTGCAGCAGGACCAGCATAGGGCCGGGCCAAATAGCCCCCCATCATGGACAAGGCCATCACAGGCAGAGCGTGACTTGGAGGAGGAACAACCTGAGCCTGCCCCAGTAGGCAGAAGGAGGTGTGCCCAGTATGCCCTGGCCTTGGCAAAGAGGCAACGCATAACACATACACTGGTTCAGTAGGAACCCTGGGAATGATACCCCTCTCTGACTCACTCATATAATAACAGGGATGCCTAAAATGACATAACCTGCTCTCAAACATGTACAAGGAGTGTAATATGTGCATCCGACAGAGGCAGCCCTGCAGCACCACCTGAGGCATGAATGCCATGTGTTAAGCAATGTAACACCATGTAGTATATGCACACTTGAGGACCCTGACTAACATCCTACCCTCACCAAGCATGATGCCACAATATGACGATGGGATGATCAATTGCAATAATTGGCTGATGTATTGCAGTTAGTCAAATGGGATCCAATGTGTGTCAGCCTGGGATGACATGCTGAGCATGACATGATGCTCCACCTGCTAGGGGTGGCGTGCACCTATCAGTCCAGGCCTTATGGATACTGGCAAAGGCTGTTGTTACCCACAGCGTGCCCAGAATAGGTAAGGCTCAAAACACAAACCCACCTCCATAGGTATCACAAGGGATAAGAACCTAGATGTAATGCTACCCAATGCGAGAAGTCTAAACAGCAAGATGCATGCAGTGTAAACTCACCCAGTATGGAGAATGTTGATATCTGTCCTGTAACAGAAAACTGGGTCAAGGCTCACAACAGCACCCTAACACTACCAGGTTACACCTCATACTGTGCTGTACAGCCACAAAACATGGAACAAGCTACAAAAAGAGGGTGACTAGCAATAATTGTCAAGGATAACCACACCCCCATATTGGTACCACAACAAGAAGCAGCATGGACTAGCCATGGTCAAGTAACAGTGGCTAAAACTGCTTCCTAGTTTATAGCCTGCTACAGACTACTATCCTAATACCAGGAACTGCACCTGGCCTATGTTGGAATACATGAATATATCAAGCCCTCCAAACCACATTATATTGGTTGACTGAAAATACCCAGACATAGACTGGGAGCATTATACTAGCTCCAACACTGTAGGAGAAAAGTTCCTAGAATCCATAAACCAAAATGCCCAGGAACAACGTACCACTCCCACAAGAGGGGTAAGCACTCTGGATGTGATAATCAGCAAAATGGGTACTGGATGGCAAGATGAGAAGTGTATCCCTCACTGGTAAGACCAGACCATAGAGTAATCACGCTGGATATACACATCCTGACCACATTCCCTGGCCAGAAAACCACAGTGAAAAACATGTGTAAAGCAAAAGTTGCACTCCTCCAAACTGATGTGGAATCCATTAAAGGCCCTGTGCAGGTGCAAAATATGGGCCACACCTCAGAACCTGTTATACAGGCATTCCATGAACACAGCCAGGAATGCTTGGATTATGCAATCCCAAATAACAACAAGACACAATGCCATACACACAGGCATCTGGCATGCTGGACTCCAGCCATTACCAAACCATGCAAGAGAATGAGGAAGCTACTACATGATAGAGCAAACATAAAAAGGGAAGTAATCACTGATCAGTAATATGGCAATAAAATATGTCCACACATACAATCCACTAAGGCCAGCTACAACAAGTTGAATCTGTGAATCCTGAGGCAATGTTACACCTGCCCCAAGTACACAGACAACCCTCAACTCCCTCCAAGAAATACAAATATATGTGAGAGATGCAACCATTTATCCAAACCGGAGGCTGAGCTCCCTCAACTCAGTACTGTCAAAACTAGTCAGGAGGAGAAGGTAACCACACACACCACAAACCCAGTCCCACTGATAGACCTATCACAACTGCAAACCAAAGACATAAACACAGAAAAACATTCCTGGAGACCCTAATTACAAACACACCACACCAACAGAGGCCTCCAAAGCAGACACCCAAGCAACTACAACCTCCAAACATAGCACATGCAAAACATAGTACACAAAGCTGGTGTGCCAAACAGTCACAGGCCAGAAGGAGAAACAACATGCCTGATACAGTTGTAATAGGTGACTCCATAGTCAGACACACTGCTGTCCCGCTCACCAGACTGAACAAGGGAAAGGGTACAGTAAGCTGCCTGTAGGCTGCTACAGTACGCCACATAACACAAGTACGCAGGTCACCAAAAAGCAAGTAGAAATATGATGCAGTCATTGTCCTTGCTGGCATGAATGACCTGAGATGTACCTCCCTGGACTACATGAAAAGAGACATTTATTTATTTATTTTTATTTTTATTTTACATTTGTTGACCGGGTTAGTCCAACTGGATACATGTCCATTTTCAGCAGAGGCCTGGGGAGAAAAGCTCCACATTAAAAACAACACATAAATTTACATACAGATAAATTCACATTAGCATAATAAAAAGAGCACATATATTTACATACAGATAAATTCACATTTGCATGATATGTAAGTAACAGTAGTATGGATAAGTTAAGCAACAGAGAGGTTAAGATTATAAGCTCAGAGGAGAAGGATTGTAGTCAATTGTAACGCTGATGAAGGATGACCGCAGAGCCACAATGACCTCCCCTTATCTAGATCTGACAACCTTCATGGTAGGTGGCATGACATAGATGAGCTCTCCGATTATGTAGTCCAGGCCAGTATGACACTGACCGTTTGCAGCATCCTACCCTCACCAAGAATGACGCCACAGTACAAACACAGAATGATCAGCTTTAACAAGTTGCACAATTACTGCTGTCATTCCAAGGGGATCTAATGTCTGTCTGCTTGGGATGTCATGCTTGACAAGCCATGCTGCTGCTCCAGGGATGGCTTACACCTGTTACCCCTGGGCATCTGGATATTGGATAAGGCTTTTGCCACCTCCATAGAGCCTTACGTAGGCAAGGCTGAAAAGACTAACCCACCACCCTAGAAAACATAAGTGGTAAGAAACATAAGGGTAATGCTGACCAATGCCAGACATGTAAACTGCAATATGCATGCTCCTGCGGCCCTTCTCAGTATGGAGAACATCGATGTCTGTGCAGTGACAGAAACCTGCTGCAAGCCTCCTGACAGCACACCAGCACTACCAGGTTATACCTCATATCATGCGTTATGGCCCCAAAACCTAGACCAAAACATAAAAGGAGGGGGAGTATCCATATTCAGCACAGACACCCATATGTCCAGGTAACTGACAATGCACAAAGCATCAGAGACCACCCATGTGCACCTAACCATAGGCAAAACTGCTGTACAGTCTGTAGCATGCTACAGACTACACTCTCACACACAGAATCCCCACCCAGCCGTCCTGAAGACACTGGACAGTATGAATGTCCCACCAAATACCAAACAAGGTACTCACAAATTACCACATAGGTGGTAAACCTTTATGTATGGAAGGAGTAATCAGGGACCTAGGGACACAAGTGGGCAGTAACCTGTTATGTGACACTCACATTGCCAATCTGGCTAGGAAGACTGTCTATACTGGACACCGTATCATGAAAGGATTCACATCTACATCAACAGAGGTCATTGTGCCTCTGTACTGTTCTCTTATCAGACCCATAATCTAGTACAATGCCTCATTTGGGATGTACCTTACCTGACACCTGCAGCAGTTAGAAAGACCTCAAAGGTACCTCACCAAGAGGATAAAGGGTCTCAAATATATGTCATATGCTGCCTGGCTGTAGACACCCCAGCTGAATGCAGTCACATACTGCCTACACAGAGGCATTGCATGCCTGTTGTACAAGGCCATGTCCAACACAGGAGTAATGGACATGCTCCTCCCCACAAAACCCAAAGCCATCGGAGCTGTGAGAGTGAGAGATGTCATCCTCAACACATAATGAAATAGGATGTGCTGGAGGGACAGATACATAACCCAGAGGCTCCCTACACCCTGGAACAGAATCCCACTCCATGTTAGGCAGAGCCCCTCACTGACACTCTTCAACAGGAATCTTGCCAAGTGGATGGATGATCGTAGATGTACACTGGGGGTCTTCACTGTGTCACGTCCAGACAGAGGCACAGTAAAGTAAATCATAAATGGCCATAATATTCACATAGCAAGGGGTAGCAAAAGCCACACACACTCTGGCTAGGCTTATAAATGCCCTAGGGTGGATAGCCTAGTATGAACCTATGAACCTATGAAGATACAAATTGTACAGGACACTAAGGATAATCACAAGGCTTTCTCAACTGATGGTAGGAACCTTGTTGGGAATTCACGGATATGCTCTGAATCACTCAAATATTACAAACAACATACCAAACACACACACATTTTGCCAACATACAACCTGACAGGTGCAGTGCAACCCCCCCCCCCCCCCGGAATGCAAAATATCTATCCCAGCAGACTGCTGGCCCCCTGACATTGCAGATGCTGAGGTAACAGCCAGCATCTACAAAGCAAAACACACAGCAGCAATGGTATGAGATGGTGTCCTGGGCTGAGTCCAACATGGACTCCAAGAAGAATGGAATGCCAAATCACACTACTGCTCAATGTCAGCCTTACCACAGGATATTTACCCAAAGAGCAGTGTACAACAACAGTGGTCCTTCTCAACAAAGGTGTTGCCTGAATGGATACTGCAAACTACCACCCCAGAATCCTGACAAGCTTGGTCTGCACAGCTATGGAAAGGATCAGCATGTACCGCAGACATAAAGATATTGGGGACCTACTGACACGGACTCTACCCAGTGTGGCTTTCTTAAGTGCAGATGCTGCCCGTTAAACATGTTTGACTCATTTGAAACAGTCATTAAGGTCATTGATGAGGGCAATGTGGTCCACACAGTGTAGCTGGACCTTGCAAAGGCTTCCATACAATACCCCACATGTTCATTATAGATAGGCTCACCAGCTTAAATATAAACCCCTATGTCAGTAGAGGGTTGCAAACCAGACCAAGGACAGAACTGACATTGTCAGACATGCTGCAGCCATGTCAGACTACAAACCAGATATAACTGGCATCCCACAAGGCTTGGTCCTGGGACCTCCCTTGTTTGGTATATATGTCCCATAGGTACAGGCCAACATGGAAGGACTGTGTCTGAACATGTTTGCAGAGGACTACAAACTGGCCACCATATCTGACCCTCCAGCTGACACAAGCATCCCACAAAGGGCCACATAGAAACAGACAACTGGTGCCATAGCCATGTCAGCAAGCTAATTGCAGAAAAGTGTATAGTCAACCCCTGTGGATATACAGTAAGTGCCCACCAATTACCACATAGGTGTTAACCCATTAAGTACTTAACATGTAATGAGAGACCTGGGGACACAAGATGATAGATATCCTGCATTGGACAAACATGTGGCTGTAGTGGTTACAGAGACATACCATATACCCACCTACCATGAAGGTTGTCAGATCTAGATAAGGGGAGGTCATTGTGGCTCTGCAGTCATCCTTCATCAGTGTTACAATTGACTACAATAGCCCCTGTGGGATGTACCTCAGCAGACACCTCCATCAACTGTAAAGTCCCCAAAAGTACCTCACCAGGAGTATCAAAGAGCTTGAACAGATGCCATGTGTTGCCTGATTAAACAAACTGCAGCTCCACACACTGCCATACTGCCCACCCAGAGGCAAGCTGTGCCTGATGTATAAAGCCATGTCCAAGCTGGAATCAATGAACATGCTGCACCTTGTACAATCTGAATGGTAGTGAGCTATGCACATGAGAGACCTGAACCCCAGCACTGACATAGATAGGACAAGCTGTACTGAATGATCCATAACACAGAAGCCACCCCCACTCATGAGTAAACTCCCAGTACAGGTTAGCCAGAGAGTCACTCATTGACTCTCCTCAAGAGGAATCTTGATGAGTGGATGGGAGATGGTAGGTTTACCCTGGGTATCACTGTTATGTCATGGGTAGACGGAGGCACAGTATACTAACCATGACATATGTCATGGCAAACTCCACCTACAATGTGTGTCGAAGGACAAACACACCCTCCGACTAGCATTAGAAATGGCCTAGGGCACATTGCTAGTGTTTGCCAATGTACACCTATGTTGTGGAAGACACTACCAATGTTGGACAAGCCTGGTTTAAGTAGTTCATATCTGAACATAATGCAACATGGTCAGATGTGCACAACTGGCCCCTAACCAGGCTGTTGTGCTCACTATGAAAATGTAAAGCAGTGATAGGACTAAAGGCCAAGATACTGTCCACCACAGTGAAAGTACTGAACCAGTGCACTATACGGTACTACAGTATTAGGTCAGTATAAAAGGATGTTGACAACTGTATGCAAAGTATCCCATGCAAACCCTGCAGGCAGAGTATAATCCCTGTTGTGTTCAGACACAAAGCAGATGGACAGTAACTACACAACGTGACACACAACACACAACCATAAACGTGAGCTATTGTTGAAGTTCACACTCATCCACAAATGTGGTGGGCTGCAGAGTTCAACATATGGAAAGCTCACACTGGGCATGCCCACACACTTTGATAAATGAGACATATGTCAGACAACATGCCATGGGAAGCCTGAACTGGGCATGCTCACACACTTGGACCAAATCCCAGTTTAGCATTTGGCCACACATATCTGGTATTTGTACGTGTTATTCCAGGAACCAACCACATTTCAGTAATCTGCCCAGTGCACACAGTTAAATGACTACAGAGACATACGTGATATAGCGGATCCCTCCCATATCCAAACATCTTCCACAGATACACAAGTTGTTCATAGAAACAGGGAATGCTATGGCAATAAAGACCTGCAAACAGTCTATCAGCAGCAAATATCGTGCATTTGACAATTAAACATATGGGTGTAGAGGTCAACACTAGGCTGTTTGCCCTAGGGAATGACAGCTTAGCCAGAGTGTGCTTGGCGTCTGCCTCCCCAGTACAGTAGGCTACTGTGCCACTGTAAAGTAGGTCACATAAGGCACTGTGTGAGGCTAGTGTGCTGTGCCTCTGTCAAGCAGGGACACAGTGCCTCTGTCAAGCAGGGACACAGTGGAGATCCCAGGGGTTGCATTTGCTAAGCCACATCCATGTTTTGGTGTGTGCTGGAAGAGGGTTGCTGAGGACCTCTAACAGTACGTGGGCGTCAATAACAGACTGAGGGGAGCCTTATCTGCATTGTCTGGACAATTTCACTGTCAACACTTTGTCGTGATGATTATGAAGGATTGAAGTGTCGTGCCAGTACTGTTCAGAGATGTCCTTCCTCTGTGGGCTACTGCTCTGCAATGTATAAGCTCACTCTGTCTGTTGGACAGCTCATATATGGCTGGTGTACACCTAACATGTGTCCTGTTGTGGAGCAGTCATGGGTATATTTGGGATAGCATGATCAATGCAAACCTTCCACATGCTCATAGTATGCAATTGTCAAGGATTATGCAGAGTGGCCTGTATACTCCCCCAGCATGGGTCCCTTGAAGTCTTCCACCCCAGTCTTCACAAGTGTAAAGTCTGCTTTTGATAGATACACTTTGTTTGCAGTGACAACCTTGCCTGGGGGTGGGGATGGGATATGGATGTCCAGGGAAAGGTGGGTATGGCCAGATATCAACAATGGTGGTCTACCTCTGGTGTGGAACAGTGAGTACCCATGTTGTAGATGGTCAGGTGCAATATGTATTCCCCCTTGTGGCTGTGGTGAGTGGTCCTGCCATAGCACATGGACTCACAAATTGTAGTGGCTGTAGGGTAATGTTGTAGAGGCCTGAGTAGTTCCCACACACAACATACCTGTTCCTGACTTTAACAACTGAAATGGTGTATGTGAACACCTGCATATCTTGGCACTTTTCCCAGGGAAGCAAAGTGTGTCTCCTGGATGTGGGAGGGGTGGTCCGAACTGGTTGTGTTGTGTGTTACAGGTCCTGTGGTCACGAAGCAAGGTATAGAACATAACCTGCCAGTGCGATGTGCATATCTGACCCTGAAGTAGGTTGCTGCAAATGCATATATATGCTATCCCCCACCTGACAGGTAGTACTAGATGTACATACCTCTGTAGAAATAATGATGTCAGAACCCTATAAATACTGCAGGTGCAAAACAGATGCACAATAATTCGCATAGTGCGCTCTGCTAATGGATCTCTCTCAAGTGTCATAATATAGTTAGGTAAGGGTTTGAATCCTGCAAATGCTCAGCATGTGTGGGTGTGTGTGTGTGTGTGTGTGGATGAGCGGGGTTGGTGTGTGTGCAAGTCTGTGTGAGGGAAATGTCCCTTTTGGCAACTGGGAAAACACACTACAGGATGCACATTCTCCTTTCTAAACACTGATGATGTCAGCACCCTATACATACAGCAGGAGAAGGGAAGCTTCCCAGTAATGCGAATAGCGCGCTCTGCTAATGCGTCTGTCTCGAGTGTCATAACATAGTTAGGTAGGGGTTTGAATCCTGCAAATGCTCAATGTGTGTGGAGGGGGTTTAGTGTGTGTGCAGTTCTGTATGAAAGAAATGTCCCTTTTGGCAACTAGGAGGACACACTACAGGATGCACATTCCTCTTTCTAAACAATGATGATGTCAGCACCCTATAAGTAAAGCAGGAGAAGAGACACTTCCCAGTCATGCGAATAGCGCAGTCCGCTAATACGTTCGTCTCGAGTGTCGTAACATAGTTAGGTAGGGGTTTGAATCCTCCAAATGCTCGGTGTGTGGAGGGGGGATAGTGTGTGTGTGTGTGTGTGTGCAATTCTGTGTGAAAAAAATGTCCCTTTAGGCAACTAGGAGAACACACTACAGGATGCACATTCCTCTTTCCAAACACTGATGACGTCAGCACCCTATAAGTACAGCAGGGGAAGGAAAACCTCCAAGTAATGCGAATAGCGTTCTCTGCTAATGCATCTGTCTTGAGTGTCATAACATAGTTAGGTAGGGGTTTGAATCCTGCAAATGCTCAGTGTGTATGGAGGGGGGGTTAGTGTGTGTGCAATTTTGTATGAAAGAAATGTCCATTTTGGCAACTAGGAGAACATACTACAGGATGCACATTCCTCTTTCTAAACACTGATGATGTCAGCACCCTATAAGTATAGCAGGAGAAGGGAAACTTCCCAGTAATGTGAATAGTGTGCTCTGCTAATGCATCCATCTGGAGTGTCATGGCATTATTAGGTAGGGGTTTGAATCCAGCAAGTTTGGGTGAGGGGGGTTAGTGTGTGTGCAATTCTGTGTGAGGGAAATGTCCCTTTTGGCAAGTAGGAGAACACACAACAGGATGCACATTCCCCTTTCTAAACACTGATGATGTCAGCACCCTATAAGTACAGCAGGAGAAAGGAAACGTCCCAGTAATGCGAATAGCGCACTCTGCTAATGCATCCGTCTTGAGTGTCATAACATAGTTAGGTAGGGTTTTGAATCCTGCAAATGGCAAGTGTGTGTGTGGTGGAGATGGAAGTAGGGTGTGTGCAATTACATGTGTGAGAGAACTGACCCTTTTGCCAACCAGTACAACACACCAGCTGCTGCATATTCCAATCTCTACACAGAGATGATGTCAGAACCCTACAAGTACAGCGGAAGAGGCCAAATCTCCCAGTAATGCAAATAGCATGCTCTGCTACCGCGTCTCTTACTACTGTCATAGCACAGTTAGTTATGGCTTTGAATTCCACACATGCCACGTGTGTTTTTGTCACACAGAATACCCATGTGTGTGTTGTTGTTCACAATAATGCATGACATTGATTAAACCAGTAATGGCAATGGACACAGATGATGTATGTGTGTGCCAAATACACATATGTACCTGTGACCTTCAATAGTTCCCATGGGTCATACCAGCCTGTGCCACATGCTCAGAGAGCCCTTCCATGTTCCCTATCATGTAGTCCAGGGAGGTACATCACAGGTCAGCCATAGTGGCATGGACAATGACTGAGTCATATGTGTCCATGCCTCTGACTGACCTGTATGCTTGTGTTATATGGTGGACCATAGTGCCCCACGGGCATATCACTGTGACCTTCACCTTGTCCAGCCTGGTGAGCAGGACCTCACTGTACCAGACAATAAAGGTACCTAACATTGCTGTAGCAGGTGTGTTGTCTAGCCGTACAGGCTGTGACTGTTTGGCACACAGGATTTGTGTGCTATGTGTTGCATGTGCTGTGTTCTGGCTTAACGTATGCCTGTGTGCCAGCTGCAGAGGTGTCTGCTGCTCAGGCAGGATGCTATTCTGAGGCTCCATGAATGGCCCAGTGTGTTCACGTGTTTGGATTGCTGTCAGTGTAGGTCTACATCAGACTGGTATTGTAGTCACTGTAGTATTTCATGCCACCTGACAGGTTATGCCAGTACTGTGTTGAGTGCTTAGTCCCCAGTTTGGCTATGTGGTTGCATCTCATACATGTGTTGTACATCCATGTGTAGGGGAGAGGGTTGACTGTGTACATGTGGCAGCTGTGACATTGCCACATGACCCACATATACCACAACTGTACCATAGAGGTGACTGACAAGTGACCTTTGCACATGCTACCATAGTATTGTGATTGCCATGGTGATTAACAGCACATAGGGCCAATGGGTAACAAGGTACATAGGTTCATAGGTTCATACTAGGCTATCTGCCCTAGGGCATTTATAAGCCTAGCCAGAATGTGTTTGGCTTTTGCCACCCATTTTAAATTAATTTGCTATGCCCTTTTCCGAGGTTAGTATACTGTGCCTCTGTTTAACAGTGACACAGAAGTGATACCCGGGGTAAATCTACAATCTCCCATCCACTCATCAAGATTCCTCTTGAAGAGAGTCAATGAGGGACTCTGCCTAACCTGGAATGGGATTGTATTCCAGAGTGAAGGGAGCCTCTGGGTTATGAATCTGTCCCTCCAGCATGTCCTATTTATTTCAGTGCTGAGGTTCAAGTCTCTCGAGTGCGTAGCTCGATGGGATTTGGATATTCTGAGGTGCAGCATGTCCAGTAATTCCGGGTTGGACATGGCTTTATAAGTCAGGCACAGATCGCCTCTGAACAGGCGGTATGCCACTGAGTAGAGCTGGAGTTTCTTTAACCGGGCAGCATATTGCATCTGTTTGAGCCCTTTGATCCTCTTGGTGAGGTACTTTTGGGGTCTTTCCAGTTGCTGCAGGTGTCTGGTAAGGTACATCCCAACAGGGGCATTGTACTCAATTATGGGCCTGATGAGGGATGAGTAAAGAGGCACAATGACCTCCCTTGATCTAGATGTGAATCCCTTCATGATGAGGTGGGCTATATAAAATGTTTTTCTAACCACTGTGGCCACGTGGTTGTCAAATGAGAGATTGCTATCAACTTGGGTCCCCAGGTCCCTAATTACTTATTCTGTACTTAATGTATTACCACCTATGTGGTAATTTGTGGGCACTTTGTTTTTGCCAAAGGGGATGACTATACACTGTTTGGCATTTAGCTTGAGGCCATGGCTCTGGCACCAGTTGTCTGTTTCTATGAGGCCCTTTTGGAGGATGCTTGTGTCGGCTGGAGAGTTGATTATGTTGGCCAGTTTGCAGTCATCTGCGAACATGGTCAGCCACAGTCCTTCCGTGTTGGCCTGTACCTCCGAGAAATATATACCGAACAAGAGAGGTCCCAGGACTGAGCATTGTGGGACACCACTTGTAACTGTTTTGGAGTCTGACATGGCTCCAGCAATTCTAACCATGTGGGCTCTGTCCTTGAGCCAGTTTGCAATCCATCTAGTGACATAGGGTTTGATATTTAAACTGGTGAGCTTCTCTATAATGCCCGAGTGGGGTATTGTATCGAAGGCTTTTGCGAGGTCCAGGTAGGCTGTGTGGACCACCTTCCCCTCGTCAATGGCCTTGGTGACTGTTTCAAAGAAATCAACCAGGTTTAAGAGGCAGGATCTGCCCTTAACAAAGCTGAACTGGGTAGGACCCAGTGTCTGTAGGTCCCCAATATCTTTATTTATGAGGTCCATGATGATCCTTTCCATAGCTTTGCAGACCAAGCTAGTCAGGTCTATGGGGCGATAGTTTCCAGGAGCCGTTGGGGCACCACTTTTATGGAGAGGGACCACTGTTGCTGTACGCCACTCTTTGGGCACATATCCTGTAGTAAGGCTGAGATCAAACAGTAGTTTTATGTTTGGGTTTAGCTCTTCTTGGAGTTCATGTAGGACACAGCCCGGGACACTGTCTGGTCCCGTTGATGCTGTGTTTTTTGCTTTGGAGAGGGCGGCTCTTACCTGAGCATCTGAGATGTCAGGGGGGCAGCACTCTGCTGGGATAGATATTTGCCCTTTTGGGGTGGAGGGGGGGAGACGTTTGCTCTGAACCTGTTAGCTAGGATGTTGGCAATGTCTGTGGGTTTGGTGTTTCTTTTGTCATTTGGGACTAATTCTGAGCATATCTGGGAATTACCACCTAGGTTCCTAACATAACTAAAGAAAGACTTGTGATTATCCTTAGTGTCCTGTGCAATTTCCTCTTGAAGCTGGCCTTAGACAATTTTATGAGTGCCCGTAGTTGTTTGCTAATACTGATCAGTGATGCCTTCCCTTTTTGGGATTTTGCTCTATCATTTAATAGCTTCCTCCTTCTATTGTATAGTTTGTTTATGGCTGGGGTCCACCAGATAGGACGTATGCCTTTGGAGGATCGGGTCTTGGTTTTATTTGGGTCTAGTGTCTGTGATTAGTTAGCACTGGCATATATGACTGCTCACGTGGACAAATGCCAGGTAAGTCATATGCAATGTGTCACAGGCAACGTACATGTGAACAGGACAAACAGTGACATTCTGTCAAGTGAGACATGGACATACATATAGTAAGCTATGCAGATATCACTAGGAGTCCACAGAAGCTCTGTAACTCTGCGTTGCCGGTGGGATCAGTGTTCCAGGGTAACTGCAAGCAAACATGCATGCAAACAAAGCTACAGTAAGCAGGGCTGCATGTAGTCCATTGTACAACAAACAAGCTGTACCACTTCCACTAGGTAACAGTGCAAATATGCAGGCACTATACACATGTACATGAAAATACACAGGTCAGATGGCTAGGGTCCAGTCTCAGCGCACACAAGTGTACAGACCATGTACCATCAGGATGTACAATAACTGGATGGAAACCCAGGTGCTCATACCTGCAGTAATACACATGTCAAATAACAGACATTGAGCCTTCACTCAGTGGTTCCATACTTAGTAGGATGTATGCTACCTGGCCTGCCACCACAGTATCCCTGACATGTATGGGGACTCTCTCTCCTGTGACAGTTAGTTTTGTGTGTTGGGGCTGTCTAGCATGGTATGAGATGTGAGCTTGCAGTGCTAGGGTGCTCCTGTGTGTCCTGTACCAGTCGTGTAGTACTGCACACATATCAACATCCTCATACATCCGCATTGCAGAGTCCAGTGTGGGCAACATGCCACATGCAGTTTACATGTCCATCATTGCGTATCAATACTTTCATTACCTTATCCCCTGTGCTACCTATGTATGTAGCCTTCTGTTGACATCCTTACCATCAGTATGCCAGCATGTGCAGATGATACACTATGGTACTTACCATGGGTGTAGACAACACTACATGCCTATCATACCCTTACTGCATCGGGCATGCTGGGATATACCCACAATTATATCAGCACACTGTACTGTTAACAACATGATACTATTACTACACATCTATGTAGTCACCCTGTGCATCAGCAACATGTTAACCTGTACCTGCACTGATGTTACAGATTGCAGGAGGTGGCACAGTTTCATCATATGCACAGGGTGTGAACTTGGTATGCCTGAGTCAGCTACCAATACCACCAATTGACATGTATGTGTATATGTGTTGGTGAGGGACAGCAGTACAAGGTGGGGCAATGTTGATGCAGTGTGTGCATGTATGCCGTAGCCCTAGGTGTTGTCAATTCGCATGTGTGTATGGATGCACACAGTTCCACCTCATGGCTGCCATATACTGGTGTTTGTGGACAGCCACAGACTGTACCTGCCAGGTCATACAGATCAGTGTCTCTGGCCACGGACACGGTACCTGTGCCTTGCAGGGATGCTACGGACCATATCCGGTACCAACCCAGACTGGGTACTGTCATCAGAAGCAGGTGTTCATTGACTGGACACAGATCCCTGTCGGGCCTGGCCAGAGCCATGTGCACCTGGTCTCCTGGGGCGGTCTGATGACAGCACAGACCCAGCATTGCTGGGGCTGCTGCTGGCACTATGGGGGTGGCCACAGCCCTGTTGTCATCCATGACGACTGCCAGCTGCTGCTGTTGCTGTCATACCCCCACGTCGACGCCTCATCTGTCCACCATCACCCTGGCTCATGGACATGTAGTTGTGGAACCGGTCTAATATGTCCCCATAACGTCTGTCTATGACATCGGTGAAATTACGGATGGCAGGCGCAATGTCATGCATACAGTCAGTCATGGCTGTGCGACATGCTGTCAGCTCCCTCAGACCCTGTCTGGTGTACCGTTCCATACGTGACTGTGCCTGCATGACAGCCTGAAACATAGCTGAGGTTGTAAGACCTCTGTGGGCACGTCTGACAGGGGCAGACGGGCCCGATGAC